>NC_091757.1:57554643-57677143 GCF_043380555.1 Nothobranchius furzeri
TTACTGGTTTTTTTCCATGTCATCCACCTGGAGTCTCAGCAGGGGGGAGGACTGCCGGCACCCTCTTAGCCTGGTCTGTTATGCAGATGTGAAGGTTCTGTGAATAGGTTGAGCACACTTTGAGATGTATTTTATTCTTTGGACATTTAAAGCCTTTGTGAAGTTAAGGAGTGTTTTTTAAAAAAATTTTGTTGTTTGGGTAGCCGGGACGTCTCCACCTTACTTAGGTCTCCCTATAAAGCTTGAAGCCCAGTCAGATGGTTAGCTGAGGGAGAACGAACAGCTTGTCTGCCGTTCATAGGAGAAATCGCTGGACGCATCAGCAGATGACCGCAGCTTGTCGCTCAGAAGGATTTTTACTTGACGCCCTAATACGGTAAATATTGAGTAGCTTGCTAAAGACTGACGACGCATTATTCTGTCACCCTATCACAGGACATTTAGTTGTTTTTTTAAAAAAAACCACAGGTTAAACTGTTGGGAGCGTGAATATTGAGCTGCCATCCGATCGCAGCAAAGCCAACTGGAGGCCATAACGTAGACTGGTTTACAGGTATGAAGCTATTTTCTGGTTTTCTCTAACGGTTTCTGATGTTTAGTTTATCCTGATGAAAGTGGAATGTTTAATTTCTGTCCTTCAGCGGGTATGGCACGCGTAATGCGCTTGGATTAGAACCGGGGTTTGCTGCGTGTTTCTGACATGGTTCTGGATGAATTTAAACATCTTTGACGGTTCATTCTGGGACACCGAGTTTGTTTAGGATAAATCCTTCCCATTAAATCAGCGTAGTTGGATTATGGGTTTAAGATTGTCAGATTGGTCTACAGTTTTAATGACGGGTAGTTTGGCTGTTTTTTTAAAAAAAACGGAGCAGAACTTTACTGGATTTTAAAAGCAGACTTATTGATAGATGATGTTTTGGATTTGAACTATAATATGTGATTGACGATAGGAGGTTTCAAATTACTGGGGCATTTAGTTTATACATCATTGCTTTGTTTTTATCACAATTACAGCTGATCCTTTTGTGCTAGCCTTATTAGGGTTAGGATTCAATGTTTTGGGTGCTCTTTGAACACGTGGATGTTTTGGATACAATATTTAATTTTAAAATTAATTCTTACCTGGTTTTTATTAGTAAAGGATATTGATTTTGGTTTTTCATCCTCTTTTAATACGGTTACAGGAGGTTTTTTATTAGTCTTTAAGTTCAGCTTTTTGCTTTGCTGACTGGGACTCTAATAATAACAAAAAAAAAAAAAAAAAAAAAAAAAAAAAAAAAAAAAAAAAAAAAAAAAAAACCGTTAGAATACTGAATGTAATGATGAATGGCTATTTCCAACAATAAAGGTTTTTAGTTCTAATTACTGGTTTTCATGGAGTGTCAGCAGTGACGTCATGAGTGTATTTAACAATAGTTTTTGGAAATGATTAAGGAAAGAAGTTGATGGCTATAAGTCTTCAATTTCTGGTTTTCATACAGCACCAGCAGAGTTTGTTTTGATTTAACAACAGCTTGTTGGAATCAATAAGAAATGAAGTGGATGGCTAACACTGTTTAATTTCTGATTTTCATAAAGCCCCAATGGTGAAGGTATGAGTTGATTTAACAACAGCTTGTTGGTAATGAATGAGAAAAGAAGTTGATGGCTAATATTGTCCTATCTCTAATTGCAAATATAATAAGAGAAATTGATTCTTAAGTGCACAAAGAAGGCCAGACATACATGGCTTCATAACTACATGGTGACATAACCAACTTGTGACTGATGCTCTCAGGAGCTGGCCATAAATCCCTTTTGGATGTTTTTCAAAATTTAGTCTGACACACGGCGAGAATGATCACCTCGTCGGGCCACCTTGGAGGAGGATCGTATAGTGTTTAAAAGGCCGAAACGATCTGTTGATACCAAGGCACACTACTGATGATGTGTCAAGATTTGGAATAAATGAGATTGATCCAAATTAACACTTCCTTATACACTCATTTTAAGGTCCAAACCTAAATCCTGCAACAACTTACTATGATTCAGCTCCCTTCCTTTGCCTTTATATAGGAAGAGTGATCTTTTGTGTTATTTCAGGTTGACATAAATTACATGATTATGATGTTTGTCTGGGATTTCTTCAATTTTGCTTGATTGTATTTTTTTAGTCCTAAAGATGTCTTCTTGGTTATTACAATTACAGGAGTTTCTGGGTTTGCTTAACTAACGCCGCTCATGGAAGGAAATATAGATATGGTTTTAGGATGGAGTTACAAATATTGTTTTAAACGATGGAGGTCTGTTAATGCCACCTATTTATCTTATTTTTAGCCCCTGACCCTGATCTTTCGCTCTTACCCTAACCAAACCTAGAATCTAACCCTCACCCTTTACCCCACCCTTACCTTAAGGATGGTGGGTTTAAATCATTAGTTTTTAGCTGTATGCTATTAGTCTCCTACCCATTGTAACCTTGAAATCTAACCCTCACCCTTCACCCCACCCTAACCTTAAGGTTGGTGGGTTTAAATCATTAGTCTTTAGCTGTATGCTACTAGTCTCCTACTCATTGTAACTTAGAATCTAACCCTCACCCTTCACCCCACCCTAACCTTAAGGATGGTGGGTTTAAATCATTAGTCTTTAGCTGTGTGCTACTAGCCTCCTACTCATTGTAACTGAGAATCTAACCCTCACCCCACCCTAACCTTAAGGATGGTGGGTTTAAATCATTAGTTTTTAGCTGTATGCTATTAGTCTCCTACCCATTGTGACCTTGGAATCTAACCCTCACCCTTCACCCCACCCTAACCTTAAGGTTGGTGGGTTTAAATCATTAGTCTTTAGCTTTATGCTACTAGTCTCCTACTCATTGTAACTTAGAATCTAACCCTCACCCTTCACCCCACCCTAACCTTAAGGATGGTGGGTTTAAATCATTAGTTTTTAGCTGTATGCTATTAGTCTCCTACCCATTGTAACCTTGAAATCTAACCCTCACCCTTCACCCCACCCTAACCTTAAGGATGGTGGGTTTAAATCATTAGTTTTTAGCTGTATGCTATTAGTCTCCTACCCATTGTGACCTTGAAATCTAACCCTCACCCTTCACCCCACCCTAACCTTAAGGTTGGTGGGTTTAAAATATTAGTCTTTAGCCAAGAATGTTTAAGACTATGGAGGTTAGTTTGTGCCATCTACCCACTTTACTTTTCACCTATAAACTCTACATTCCAGCATTGTCTGCCTGCTCATCTCTTCTCCTCTCCCATTCCTTCTCCTACATTTAGGAGCGGGAATTGGGCGAGACAGGTTAAGCCTAGACCGGCTCGGGTGTGGAGGAGCGTCATACGACGACACCACATCTGTTACCTGTTCCTTCTCAAGTTCTTTTCTATCCCTGTTGAACCCCTAATCCTGAAGTTAGTTACAATCTTAACCAATCTTACTTTCTAGAAGCTAACCCTGAGTTGTAGCACTAATCTTAATCTAGACCCCTTGTGGCCAATTAGTATTCATTTAGGAAGAATGTTTAACATTATGGAGGTTAGTTCGTGCCATCTACCCACTTTACTTTTCACCTATAAACTCTACATTCCAGCATTGTCTGTCTGCTCATCTCTTCTCCTCTCCCATTCCTTCTCCTATATTTAGGAGCGGGAATCGGGCGAGACAGGTTAAGCCTAGACCGGCTCGGGTGTGGAGGAGCGTCATACGACGACGCCACATCTGTTACCTGTTTTTCATCAAATTCTTTTCTATCCCTGTTTCTTTCTTCTTTTTCTTCCCTTTTCTGTATTATTTATTCTGTCTTTCTCGTTTGTTCTTTATTCTATCTTTTCAATCTTTTCCTATTCTGTTTTTCTATTCTACATTGAGACAAACCAACATTGGAGGGGAGTTTCTGAGTGACACGCGCCGGCCCGTGCATTGCCAGTGACTCTCTACTCCAAACTGTTTTGGTCAAGGTACTGATTCAGGGGGATGTCACTGAGATACATCTACTCCATCTACTCCACCTAACCCTAACCCTAACCCTAACCCAAACCCTAACCCAAACCCTAACCCTAACCCAAACCCTAACCCTAACCCTCACCCTAACCCTAACCCTAACCCTAACCCTAACCCTCACCCTCACCCTTCACCCCACCCTAACCTTAAGGATGGTGGGTTTAAATCATTGGTTTTTAGCTGTATGCTATTAGTCTCCTACCCATTGTGACCTTGGAATCTAACCCTCACCCTTCACCCCACCCTAACCTTAAGGTTGGTGGGTTTAAATTATTAGTTTTTAGCTGTATGCTACTAGTCTCCTACTCATTGTAACTTAGAATCTAACCCTCACCCTTCACCCCACCCTAACCTTAAGGATGGTGGGTTTAAATTATTAGTTTTGAGCTGTATGCTATTAGTCTCCTACCCATTGTAACCTTGAAATCTAACCCTCACCCTTCACCCCACCCTAACCTTAAGGATGGTGGGTTTAAATCATTAGTTTTTAGCTGTATGCTATTAGTCTCCTACCCATTGTGACCTTGAAATCTAACCCTCACCCTTCACCCCACCCTAACCTTAAGGTTGGTGGGTTTAAATTATTAGTCTTTAGCCAAGAATGTTTAGGACTATGGAGGTTAGTTTGTGCCATCTACCCACTTTACTTTTCACCTATAAACTCAACATTCCAGCGTTTTCTGCCTGCTCATCTCTTTTCCTCTCCCATTCCTTCTCCTACATTTAGGAGCGGGAATTGGGCGAGACAGGTTAAGCCTAGACCGGCTCGGGTGTGGAGGAGCGTCATACGACGACGCCACATCTGTTACCTGTTCCTTCTCAAGTTCTTTTCTATCCCTGTTGAACCCCTAATCCTGAAGTTAGTTACAATCTTAACCAATCTTACTTTCTAGAAGCTAACCCTGAGTTGTAGCGCTAATCTTAATCTAGACCCCTTGTGGCCAATTAGTATTTATTTAGGAAGAATGTTTAACATTATGGAGGTTAGTTCTTGCCATCTACCCACTTTACTTTTCACCTATAAACTCTACAGTCCAGCATTGTCTGTCTGCTCATCTCTTCTCCTCTCCCATTCCTTCTCCTATATTTAGGAGCGGGAATCGGGCGAGACAGGTTAAGCCTAGACCGGCTCGGGTGTGGAGGAGCGTCATACGACGACGCCACATCTGTTACCTGTTCTTCATCAAATTCTTTTCCATCCCTGTTTCTTTCTTCTTTTTTTTCCTTTTTTCTGTATTCTCTATTCTGTCTTTCTCGGTTTTTCTCTTTTCTATCTTTTCTATCCTTTTCTATTCTTTTTCTATTCTGTTTTTCTATTCCGCATTGATACGAACCAACAATGGAGGGGAGTTTCTGAGTGACATGCGTCGGCCCGTGCATTGCCAGTGACTCTCTACTCCAAACTGTTTCGGTCAAGGTACCGATTCAGGGGGATGTCACTGAGATACATCTACTCCACCTAACCCTAACCCAACCCAAACTAAATCCTAACCTTAACAAGGAGAATTATGTTACACTCAACTTAAATTTCCTTTTACGTCCCAACCCAAACTAAATCCTAACCCTAACCAGGAGAATTATATGTTACACTCAACTTAATTTCTTTTTAAGTCCCAACCCAAACCAAAAATCCTAACCCTAACCAGGAGAATTATATGGCAAACTTAACACAAAGTTTTCTTTAAGCCCAAACATAAATAAAAATCTAGATTTGACTAGGGGAATTTCAACCTTAGTTAGGGGTACAACCCCCCTTTCTTTTGCCTGTTTACACAATATCCTTTTTGGAATGGTTTCCATCATTTAAGGTGTCAACAGGATGATGGTTTATGTATTTTTTAATTTACTTGTAACTTTATTTTGCAGGCCAAGGGCCTGACTTTTATTTGGGGAGAGACTAAAAGGTAATTGTGGTGGTTTACTGTGCTTGTATGTAGAAGTCTGAACACTTCCCAGTTTTGTCCACAAGATGGCAGCACGAGACCACATATTACATAGGAAAACGGTTCAGTGACATTTGAAACATTGCAGTCACTCTTTGAGACCCTTATGCGATTTGTATATATTTTTTAATTTAATTTTAATTTACTTGTAACTTTATTTTGCAGGCCAAGGGCCTGACTTTTATTTGGGGAGAGACTAAAAGGTAATTGTGGTGGTTTACTGTGCTTGTATGTAGAAGTCTGAACACTTCCCAGTTTTGTCCACAAGATGGCAGCACGAGACCACATATTACATAGGAAAACGGTTCAGTGACATTTGAAACATTGCAGTCACTCTTTGGGACCCTGAGGTGATTTTTGAGAGCTTCAACATTTATATTGTGGTGTATTTGATTTGTGATTACATGGATAACAAGTTTATATGTGTTTGTAAATATATTATGGTTGTAATTACGGTGGTTATTAGGTTTAGCGCCCCTCTGTCCATGGGAGAGAGAGTGAGCCGGGACACTTAATTGCAGGCCACTCCCACAAAACCCATATTAGGTCCGTGCATCACAAACGGAGATACAGAAATATATTGCTGGACCAATGGCGCTTGACATGTCTAAGGATCAATTAGACACTTGCACGCAGCTCTTATATTGTTATTTGGACCTGACATTCACCTTGACAGGTCGTGTTTATGCAGTAAGCTCATAGCCTGAAGAAGACCCAGCTTGGGTCGAAACGTTGCATTTTGGGAGCTTACTATTTTGTATATAGTTCTTTTTTTGTATATATCTTAACTTTTGTTAATAAAGCACCATTGGACATTATTTCTTGAACAAACTTCTTTTCATTTTTTTACTCAGTTAGCTGCAAAGTTAGCAAGTGAGTGTCTCATAGGACTACCACCGAATCTTCTTTTATTTTTTATCGCCACCATGGATGAGGAGTATTATTGTTGCAAGTCCGAGCAATCGGTCAAGGCTTAGAAACAGTGGTCAGAGACAAGGGTCACACAAGGGTCAAGAGGACAATAGTTCAGGACTTGCTGGTGAGGACAGAACTAGGCAAAGGGTCAAAAGACAGCCTGTCCTCTCTGGATCCACCCATGGACACACCCCTGGGCCCGCCCCTAACTCCACCTCTGGCTGGAAAAGAGGGACTGGCATGGAGTGAGAAAGGTCCAACTGAACCCAGGAGCTCTCAGGAATGCTGAAAGAAGATCTACAATTTGCTACCAACATGAAGATTTATGACCTGTGCTCTCATTCCAGGAGTGCAGAATGTAACTTTTGTGCCCTCATGTGAATACTGCATGTATTGAAAATGATACCAAATGTCTTATGTAGAGCTAAAAAAGTGTATCTGGTAAATGACCCCTTGACCTAAACTGTCAGGAGAGAATGACTTGTGACTCTTACATTGTTTAGAGCAGTCTCAGAAGTGATATAAAAGGATGCAGCTCAGATCGAGCGGGGCTTCGTTCTTGGGGAGATTCTGAGAAGACAAGAGCTGGTGTAAACTAACTCTTATTTAATCATTTTGAACTAATTCCTCCGTGGGGGATAGTAGTTGTTTTTCACTTTACCCATTTTTGTATTTTGATTTTGTAATAAAACTTTTTTGAAAAAGAAACATAATCCTGATTCTTTCAGGTTTTCTCTAAAGCTTCACGTTTGGGGCCCTGACCATAATTGCACAGAGGTAAGCATGTCGAAGATCGGTCTCTGAATTATCAGGACTTACTTTACAGTTTATAACAGAATAATATAAAGAAACCTTAAGATAAGGGAAGTTTTAACTTCCCCCTCCTTGCGAGTAACGAGTTGTCTTAAGGGCGATAAAAGCAAAATATTCGAGGTTATTTTGGCTCTGATTGCAGGTTGAAAAAGTCTAATCAGCTGGAAGGTTGGATTAATAAATAAATTGATAAACTTATGATAGCCTGATCAATTAGCATAAATCATTTTATAGTTACCAACCTCCCACATAAGCTGTTAGAGGCGCAATTAATTCCGGGTAATCCAAACAATTGCTGAGAGGCTTGGCTTGCCTCCAGACTTCTCTCTAGTATCTTAACCAAAAGGTAACGAGTTTAAAAGAAGTGTAGTACTCTGGGGCTGGCTATTCGTGCAAGTCATTTCACCTTTAAAATAAAAGACAAGATTCTAATTAGGTAGTCCAAACCCGGATCTAGTACAATTATACTCGTCGATACACCCCCGAACCCTGATGGATGCACCGTCTCATAAGTTCTAACGGAACTGGGTTTTAAAGGAACCGGTAAATGGGACGGGCACACGACATGGCGCCTGCAACGTGGGGCTAATCGGCGAAGGTTCAAATATTAGATACCGGACTATTCGACGTAGAACTATGTCTTTTAGGCTGATAAAAGCTTACGCACTATGGACCTGATACGCTTATAACCTTGGAGCGAAAACCGCACCAATTTCTCGAAAAGGAAAGAAATTTGGGAGAACGGACGATTAACTCAAAGAGGTATAAAGAAATCACGGCTTTCCGACGTAAGAAAAGCCAAGGATAAAAGCTAGGCAAAAAATAAAAAGGAATAAAGAGTAAGAATAAAGAATAAGACGTGAAAACGAATAAAAATAAAACAAATAATAAAAAAGAGAAACTTTCAACCAGCCATGGCAGATAGATCTTTAACGGTAAAACCGGAAAATGTTCTCCTTAATGTGAGATTTGTCACCGGAGAAATAGCGACATTTCAAGGTGAACCACAAAGCGTTTTAGCAGTATCCTGTAACCGGAGTTTTCATAACAAGGCCGAAACGGCTCAAGCCGCAGCGGAGCGCTGTCCGAATGCTGAAACTCAAGTAAAGAATAATCATGTATTTCCGTTAGTGGGTGATTTGGTGATTCTAGCAGAACAACAAAATGATCCTGTTTTTAATCAGATAGCGTGGTGTTGTTGGGAAAATCCAGCGAAACTCCCCACGGGCGAGCAGTATGAGATCCTTCTGGGATTGCTTGAGCAAATACCAACTGGACCGGAACCTTTAGTTCTCACTCCATTTGGAGTCGGGCAGTACCGATGTGATCAGGGAGCGATGTACTCTGCTATGGCGGAGTTCGTGGTTCAACGGGCTAATAGTAGAACAATTTACTTCTTATCTAGAAGCAAAAATGAGGCAATTCAAATGAGACAGGCGTTATGTAACCGACTGGGGATCACGGAGCTCCAAGCGGAAATGTACCGGAGACGAGCTGCAGTTGAAATGTCGGCCTCCTGGGATGGAGTCCAATCGGTTCCGACCGCGCCCCCTTTGTATCCAGCGCTCCGCGGGGAATTCCCTGTGAGCCCCGGTTCCGGGAGCGGATTTCCTCCACCCCCACCGAACCCGTCTGACGCGGTTCGGCCGGCGCAGTGGAACCCGTTTCTACATGTACAAACCCCTTCTCAGGTGCCCATGAGAGGAGCGGAGAGATCGCCCACTGAACAGCATGTTGCTGCGTGGGACAAAGACGAGACTCAGAGACGGTCAGGGGCTGAAAGGACTCCAAACCCAATTCCTTTTCCCCCGTTAGAACCGCATAGTCCCGCGGCTCCTCCGAATCATGTTACGATAGGTCAAGAACCGGTGATAATTTTGTCAGGCGAGAAAATAGATGCGGAGATCCGAGAAGAAGATGTGTTGATCTTTCTGAAAGATCCACAAAGTTCTGCCAGTACTACGTCCTCTTTAAGTTCTCTGAGGAGACTTTTAGGGGCAGAAAGCAGAAGTTCTATGATTCCGCTGGTAGATCGTAATTACGAAGCTGGAGAAATTACTACTCTCTTAGACAAGCAATTAGGGAATCTGGAAGGTCGAGTCAGCGCTATTTCCATAATTAACGTAGACCCTCATAATCCCGACATCTCTTTTCACCAAGCTTGGGAGCGGGTGGTGTCAGAAGCCTTGGATTTAGGAGCGCGACGGCTAGTGTTTAAGCTTAATAACAAACCCCAGGTGTGTCGGATAACTGAAGCATATGGCGCAGGTTTGGTGATTTATTCCGAAGCCTCTAGCAGGTTAGGAGACATCCCGGTCGTAATTTTAGTGGATAAGTCAGCCTTGCCGCGAGTAGAGAAGAAAGTCAAACATTGGTTTGAGGCCAGAGACAGAAGCAGCGAGAGTGAGGCTGAATCGGAGGAAGAACAGGGTTCCCAACTGGTGGTGCGTGGCACACCCAAAGGGACGCTCAGGTCAGAATGCGGATCCCAACAAAAATGCAGCACTCGGATCCCTGGAGGCAAAACACCTGAAAAAGTGAGTTGGTTATCCCCAGTTACAGCCCATGAGCAAGGTGAGAACAGAGAAAATGTAGAGCAGCAACCCCAGAGAGCAGAAAAAGGAGATTGCATTAAGCATAACGTAAGTGGTCCCTTTATAATAAAAGACGTAACTGGGAACGTGGTTTTAACTGACACTGGTTTGCGCGTTCACCCTCATCAAGTTATAAAATAACTCTGAAAAATAAAAGTAATTAATTGAAAAAATAAATAAATAAATAAATAAATAAATAAATTTTTTTTAATTAATTACTTGATTAAAGGTCATGGCTGGGCCAAAATCTAGTGAAGAAATGACTTGTAAGATCCCAGGTGCTACGGGCCTCATTTTTGCTAACGAAGGGGGATTGTGTTAAAGATTGTAAAGTGGCTATGTTTCCGGGCTTCATAGAATCTGCAAATGCGTATCGTTACGCGCAATGGGGAGGCTTGAGGCCAGGAACATGCGTGATATGCGGATATCTGTGCACCCTAATTAAATGGTCGGGGCTCCGGGAGCAGAAGCCCACTCACCTGGAGAGAGGAACAGACTTGCATACAGGTGCAGTGGAGCTGTCTGCTCCCATTAAAATATGTTTTTGCGGAACCTGCTTGAGGAATAATCCAGGCATCATCTCCTGGCAGGTCTGTGAATGCACCCACAGAGGTGAAATCAAAGATGGGTGCTGTTTCACGAAGAATGGTGTTTTGACTACCTGCTTACCGACAAGCCAGCCAAGTATGTTTTTTGTAGGAGAGCTGCTCAGGAATCCTAGCCTGGTGAAGCCGGTTAGAGATTTATGGGTGGAAGCTTATCCATTTGTGTTCAAGCTCAAGACCAGAGAAAAAGGACTGGAAGAGCTTCAGGCTCGGTCCAAATTTGAGTCTATTAAGAGCTTGATATTAGGACAGCAATTTGGTACGCTGGCTGATGCATGGGAAACAGGTACACAGATTGGGGTAACTCAAGAGTATAAAGACGACAGATGGGGAACTTATCTGTCAGGGACTCTGGACTGGCATACAGGATTGTCTGTTCAGGAGCCCCCAGGGATGCGTAAGCGTGTTACATCATACCTGGTTGAGCTGAAGAGTCTTGGACCAGGGGCGGAGCGTAAGTTCATGCCTTATCAGTTAACTTTGATAGAGGTAATAGACCTGTCGGGTCGCGTTTGCAGCTCGGCTGTTAACATAGTGACCACCCGGAGAGGAGAGGCATATTGGCCTAAGATTTATGGGACTGCTCACGCTAGAATGTCTCGTAGAAGGCTGGTCCCCAATCTGACTCTAACTAACTAGAGCAGGGCGCTTTCATTTCCTGCTGATTTTTATGCTTCTGTTTTACAGATGTTGTCTACTCAGAAGCATAAGAGGGAAAGCAGCAGAAAACGAAAAGTGGTCAGGTATGCAACTCCGGCGGGAGTTGACCCCAAAGTTAAAAAGAAAAATGTAAATATTCCGAAAGGAAAGGATTGGATAATAAAATGGATTAAATGGGCCTTTTTTATCCTTTTCGAATTTAGCCTCATAGGATTAAGTATAGCGATTGCATATGGGGTACATGTATATCTCCGAACGTATCATGTGTCCTCGGTGACATATAACATAACTCACGGAGGACCGCAACAATTAATAGGGAATTGGAATGTATCCAAAATTAAGCTGTTATGGCCCAAAGAAGATTTTAATGAGAATATAACCACCTGCATGATAGCGACACAGATTGGATTCAAGATTTGTAGTGTAACAGGGAACAAAACTGGCTGCCTGCGCTTGCCCTGTGGAGAAAATGGATTTGACCGGATCATGGCTACACCCTCCGTGACATCATTTTCTGCAGCAGAGCAGGAGGAGAAGAATGACACGGAGTGTGGTGAGACCGGCCCATGGGCGGAGTATATGGCAGTCTTAATGGATCACACAGGATCCACAGAGCTTGATCGATCTTGTCAGATAATATTAAGGAAAAAGAAAATCTTAAATCAAACTTCAGGTGAAGTAGAGTTGTGGGTTTACAAATATTGCCTTAGAAATGATTTAGAATGGGGACACAACGTCACCACTTTCAAAGTGATAAAGATAGAAAGGTGGTGGCCTCGTAGAATCGAATTTGGGTGTTTTCAGACCAAAGACAGTAGTTTAAGTTCCTGGCAAACAGGAAATATTACGCATTGGTATCAAAGATTATCAAGAGGGAGGGAACGAAGAGATGTTTGCCCGACCCCCCCTCCTAACACAACACTAAAATATGATTCCTTGTCCATGATAGGAGAGAGTCACATGTGGCAGAAAGTAAAAGATAATGTGATTAAATGGTTATCAAAAGTACCCCCTGCAATGTCTGATCCCCTGGCTGAGGCAGAGGAAGGTGAAGAGACCGTTCCTCTCTTTCTAGAGCCCGGTGTGCGGGGTAAGAGATCTACTTCAGAATTAGCTCGACTCTTACGTAAAGGTCATAGTGAATATGCAAACTACACAGGATATCAGAATTATATACTTCCCACTAATAGTACATATTTTAACTGGACATTTTTTTGCCTCCATAATGAGGTAGGCCTTCAGCCACAAGGATGGGAACTGCATCCAATACGACACACTCTTTATACAGAATGGGTTTATGAGGTTCCTAATTTTAAACACCCAAAAGTAGTGCAATGGATGAAAAAGGATCAATCTGATCCCACTAACTTAGATACAGGATTTCATGCATGGAATGAGGAAACTAGACTCTGTTTAACCAGGAAAGCGAATAACAGCGCTGTATGGCAAGGAGGCGAGCCACTTAGAATAAGGATCGCAGGAGCATATTATCAAAAAGGTACAGCTACTCCTGATAGTATAATTGAGGCAGACTCCATCTTCGAAGCAGTAAATGAAATGATTAGACCAACACATAAGAAAGATTTTTATCACAGTCCCACATGGGCTAGAAATTACACCTTA
Source organism: Nothobranchius furzeri (assembly GCF_043380555.1). NCBI lineage: Eukaryota > Metazoa > Chordata > Actinopteri > Cyprinodontiformes > Nothobranchiidae > Nothobranchius > Nothobranchius furzeri. Next base: position 57,567,796 of record NC_091757.1, read on the forward strand.
ATGCTTGAAGGATGTCAGGTGGAAGTCTGTAATAATACTAAAGGGTTAACTAGAAGGATGTGTATTTTTTGGTATTCACAACTATATGGATTAACAGTTGGAGGTCTGCGTCCAGACACATTAGGAGATCGAGAGTTTTTTAAACCTAGGCCTCCTTATCTAAACATAGCTACTTTAGGAACTGGAGAATTATGCTATAAAGTCTTACGTGGTTATATGCAAAGAGATATTCCAGAAGATTATAGATATTATAGAAAAGGAATGTACGAGACATATCCTATGACATACTGGTATGGAGAGGGATATAATAAGCAAAAATATGATTATTACCCCCAGGACACAAGGATTGAAGCAGAAACCTTTGAAAGAAAATTAGTGGGAACTAAAACTCTTGTGATGGAACATGGTCAACTTCGAGTTAAAACAAATTGGTTTTCTATTGATAAAACAAATACTTGGGAAGTAAATGATTCAAAAACAGGAAATGGTCTTTTAGATCGTATAATGATTATGAATGATAAAGTTGGAGACTTAGTGCCACCTGGATTTACAGCGCCAGGAACGACGAAATGGGGAGCGTTTAGTCTGGTCAATTTCAATTACCTTAACGGGTTAGGCATAGACCATCATGTGTGTTTTAATGAACCGAGAATAGGGAAAAATCCTCAACCTGAAAGATTCACAATTGACCCTGATGCACCCAAAGAGTTTCCTAACTTCAGAAATTTCCCAAATTGGGACCTGAGAAGTGGTTTTTGCTCACCATTTCGAAGATCGTTAGATCAGCAAAAAGCTGACTGGTTTGATTATTTTGCATATGGCATAAATGGCACATTACGTCATGTGAGTCTGATAGTACGTGGTGTGAATGAAATTATGAGTGACAGTGTAGTGCAGGTTTCTAATAATGTAATTCAAGGAACTTCTGATTCAATGGGAATGTTGGTAAAAGGAGTTAGAGAGCACATCATTAGGCCCGTCTGGGATGCTCTGTTCTGGCCTCTGTGCGCTCTAGGATTGATGTGTGGGGTGATTATTTTAATAATCGGTATGATTTTGGCCTGTAAAAACAACAAGTGGCAGTTGACAGGAAGAAAGCTGTTAGGAGAAAGGAAAAAGGATCTGGTAGATCCAGATAAGATGGGAAGAGAGGTGTCAAGGTAGAGGGAGCATTAGCCCCCCTTCTTGTTGCTCCTGTTTAAGTGCAGGCCTCTCTGCACCGCGTGTCACTTGCTCCTTAACTGTCAGTCTGTAACTTGAAGCGAACCAATGGCTCATCAAACTCACCCTGAATCTGAGCTGATTGACGCTCTGAATCTGGAGGTATGTCAGGATTTTGTAACTATTTTATCCAGTTTGTCTTTAGGATGTTGTAGACATTTCATAACTGGTGTACACTTGTTGTGAGGATTATTGTTGTAAAACTATGCCTGCAGATAGGAATTGTAGTGTGGTTCTTCCTGCAGCTTCTGATGATTTATTTTCTCCTATAATTAAGAAGTGTTTATGCAGTAATGCAGTTACTTATTGCTTCATGGAATGAGTTATATATCTCATGTGGAACAAATTTTATGTTCCTTCCAGATGGACTCGATTTGGCAAAATATCATAGAGGGATTAATCCCCTCCGCAGGTCCATCAACTGTTTTCTCTCTGAATGGCACATACTATTTGTGCACCGTGAATCGCGGGAGGGATGGATTGCCTCAGACTAAGACAATCGGGCTCCAGTGTGAACATGCTACGATGAATAAACGCTGCGTGTCTTGCAGGTTTATTCAGTACATCCAGACCAAATGGAAAAGGGATTCAAGCGGGAGACTGATCAGGAAGACGACATACTAATGTTGTCCTCCCCGGGAGTAGATGCCCTGCTTGAGCAGGCCCACGACGAGGAGCTGACAACGGCGCCCTCATCTGACGTGGCTGAAGAGGTTGTATCAGTAATGACGGCAGCTTCGACATGCGTCCCGTGTCCTGATGTGATACGTGAAATCCCTATGGTCTGTCTAAGTAGTGAGCCAGCAGGCATTCCTTCCCCTGTCCGAATTGCACCTGGGAGAGAATTGAGATGGAGAATTAAATCCCAGAAGGGGTGTTACTTTGTTTGTCAAGGCAAGATTATAGATTGCTTTCAGTTTATGAATATTTTGTCTGTAAAGACTGGATGGTTCGGCCCAGAAGTCTGTGACTCTTTTGGGACCGCACCTTTGTTGGATACGAAAAATCATGTTTTGGTTTTCAGCGCCAGCTTCCCACCTCAAATGATGGGATCGCTTCCACGTGGAGAAGCTCCGGTGATGGATTTATCTTTATTCTTTCTGGGCGAAGATCCCACAGATGGGAGAAAGCAGTTTAAAGGTTATGTAACAACCCGCAAAGGGACCTTGTGCTTACCCGTAGCTGATGATGGCATTATGATGAGAATGAGGGTTGATGTGGAGGCCACAGTTAGGTGTCTGAGTGTTCAGCAGTTCCTGAGTGAGATGGATGCTAGATTTATGAAGGCTTGCATTGCTGCTCTGTCTTTTTATGGTCCTTTGCCTCAGTTCGTCCTCATGGGGGATGTTGCAAGTCCGAGCAATCGGTCAAGGCTTAGAAACAGTGGTCAGAGACAAGGGTCACACAAGGGTCAAGAGGACAATAGTTCAGGACTTGCTGGTGAGGACAGAACTAGGCAAAGGGTCAAAAGACAGCCTGTCCTCTCTGGATCCACCCATGGACACACCCCTGGGCCCGCCCCTAACTCCACCTCTGGCTGGAAAAGAGGGACTGGCATGGAGTGAGAAAGGTCCAACTGAACCCAGGAGCTCTCAGGAATGCTGAAAGAAGATCTACAATTTGCTACCAACATGAAGATTTATGACCTGTGCTCTCATTCCAGGAGTGCAGAATGTAACTTTTGTGCCCTCATGTGAATACTGCATGTAGTGAAAATGATACCAAATGTCTTATGTAGAGCTAAAAAAGTGTATCTGGTAAATGACCCCTTGACCTAAACTGTCAGGAGAGAATGACTTGTGACTCTTACATCGTTTAGAGCAGTCTCAGAAGTGATATAAAAGGATGCAGCTCAGATCGAGCGGGGCTTCGTTCTTGGGGAGATTCTGAGAAGACAAGAGCTGGTGTAAACTAACTCTTATTTAATCATTTTGAACTAATTCCTCCGTGGGGGATAGCAGTTGCTTTTCACTTTACCCAATTTTTGTATTTTGATTTTGTAATAAAACTTTTTTGAAAAAGAAACATAATCCTGATTCTTTCAGGTTTTCTCTAAAGCTTCACGTTTGGGGCCCTGACCATAATTGCACAGAGGTAAGCATGTCGAAGATCGGTCTCTGAATTATCAGGACTTACTTTACAGTTTATAACAGAATAATATAAAGAAACCTTAAGATAAGGGAAGTTTTAACTTCCCCCTCCTTGCGAGTAACGAGTTGTCTTAAGGGCGATAAAAGCAGAATATTCGAGGTTATTTTGGCTCTGATTGCAGGTTGAAAAAGTCTCTAATCAGCTGGAAGGTTGGATTAATAAATAAATTGATAAACTTATGATAGCCTGATCAACTAGCATAAATCATTTTATAGTTACCAACCTCCCACATAAGCTGTTAGAGGTGCAATTAATTCCGGGTAATCCAAACAATTGCTGAGAGGCTTGGCTTGCCTCCAGACTTCTCTCTAGTATCTTAACCAAAAGGTAACGAGTTTAAAAGAAGTGTAGCACTCTGGGGCTGGCTATTCGTGCAAGTCATTTCACCTTTAAAATAAAAGACAAGATTCTAATTAGGTAGTCCAAACCCGGATCTAGTACAATTATACTCGTCGATACACCCCCGAACCCTGATGGATGCACCGTCTCATAAGTTCTAACGGAACTGGGTTTTAAAGGAACCGGTAAATGGGACGGGCACACGACATTATAACTACTGGACGGACGACTACCAGGATGGGGACTGGACGCAGGTCCGTTACCGGAGGGGTAAACAAAGGTTTGTCCAGCAGCCCCGCCGCCAGAGGTTCCGGGACAACTCGCAGTACCCCCAGCGGCCACAATGGCGTTCTGAGTCGCAGCGTGGCCCGCGTAGACATGACTCCTATGCGGCGGCGGTCAGGTCCAGACCCGCTGGGCCCTGGCAACCAAACCGTTACTACGGACGCGATTATGATGACCGCCCATTTCAGCCCAGAGCACCTAGAGACACCAGAAGATGGGAGAAGAACCAGGGCAGATACCGACAACAATACGGTAATAAACAACAGGATCCACAACGATCAGATGATCCGGACTTTGTGGCAAAAGTCAGAGTTCTTCATAGACTGCTGAAAGCCGCACACCACCTTAAGAACGTGTCGGACGCGGACAGAAACCCGCCAGCCATACAACGTATTACGGCTCACCTGGCTACGGTTATTAAACCAGCTTCTCCCACTAACAAAACTCTGACTCTGATCGATGGCAACGCTAGGTCGTGGGCTTATAATACGGTTCTCATCCTGAAACAACACTACCAAGATGAGATGGACACAGAAAAAGATATTCTGAAAGCTTATGGGGGTGATCTTCTGGCCCCTCTGGAGATCGCAGCCAAGTGGACAAGGAGGAATCTAGGGAAAAGATTCCATTCACAAACTTTTCAGGAGGTAAGATCTTATCTACTCTCCTGCAACAACAGCGGCATGACAGCCAGAGTTACTCTTGAACCCGATCCGGTTCAAGACCCACCTACTGGGTCTCCTCCGCCGCTGGGGCGATCCACTCGAGCCACAGACACCAGGGAGATATCCACAACGACAGAGGCACCTCCATTCAACCCTGCTCGGACGACTCCTCCCCCTTCACCTCCACCTTCGCAGACCGGCGTTTCCATAGCAACGATGACGGAACCGATGACAACAAGTTGGTCCCCTCCACACACGGCTCCGACGCCAGGACCGGGACCAGAACCACAACCACAGCGCATACGGAGAGAGGCGACTACTCAACAGGACAACAAGATCCAGAAGATGCCAGCACCGATCCAAGTGCTGGCACAGGTACATCATTCACACCAGCAGCTTGCTTCTGTGAACGATTTGCAGGAGGTCATAGAAATAGAGGATTTGGATGACGCGCAGACCCAAGATCCTCTTCCTCCATCTACAACAGTAGCTGAGACCCGCCCACAACAGCATGTGATCTCACCACCAACACGGCCTGCTTTGAAATCCGCGGGCTTGCGCAGGGCCATGGAAAGAAGTACACAAAGACGACTTTCCTTCCCATATGGCCTACGATCACGTGATACACCATCGGGAGCCACAGCTTCACCCCCCACCCAGGTAAATACTGTAACCAGACACGCACACACTCGCGAGAAAGTACGAGACTGGACATTGACCCTGAAGAAAAAATATGTCATTTTGGGGGACTCTAATGTTGACAGATTTACCGGGGCTTTAATGGAGGATCTGCAGGTAGAGGCATTTCCGGGAGCAAAATGGAGTCATGTGACCGGTTTGTTTTTGAATACTGCAATTTCAGAAAATGTAGAGAGCATGATTCTTTCCTTTGGGATAAACAACAGGTGTCAGATAGACCCAAAGGCTCTGATCCTACAGGTAGCAACAGCCCTCAGAGCTGCCAGGTCAACATGCCCGAATGCTCAGGTTTACATACCAATACTCAACTTCTCCTCCGCATTACCACTCAAGGAACAAAAGACACTGACAGATTTAAATGACTACATCTCCACACTTAGCTGCTGTATTCCACCTCTGGAACAATCCAGGTTTAAGGTCCGGAAAGATAGAATCCATTGGACCCGCTTTACAGCAGCACGCATTCTCAGCCACTGGGGCATGTGGTTAAATTAAATGGCCCAGTGAGCCTGCCTCAGCAGGATGGGCATGGAAGTATTGTAAATAGTAATATTTGCAATTTGTCCAAACACTTTGTTCTTTCTGGGGCACAAACATCACTTTTGAACAGAGGTCTGACCTTTATCCCATCACAGGTCAGAACTAAACCTCGAGATATCAGAAATCAAATCAGATACGATTTGCAGATTTATCATAGAAGGATGCAGCTGGCAATCCATTTTGCAGATCAGGAGCACAGCACAAGGAGTACACAGAAAAAAACCATTCACTCCACAGTCACAATGGACTCCTCCAGCTGGCTCTCTCTCCCGCCAGAGGTCAAAACTCTAGTAGACAGGGACCTCAGTTATTTTGATCATGTTTTTCATCTTATTCAACCCAGACCCAATTTGAGTGAGACAGAAACTGAGGCTCTGACACAATTAGCCCAGAACAACAACATTGTTATAAAACCAGCTGATAAAGGCTGTTCGATTGTCATAATGGACAGAGAGCAATATCTGTGGGAGGGCAATAGACAATTATTAGATACCAATTATTATAGGAAATTGGACAAACCCATAGCACCTGAAACCATTCCTATGGTGGCCAAAATAGTTCATAATCTACATCAAAAGAAATTCATTGATGCAAAGCAGAGGAACTATTTATTAGGCTCTTCAAAACCCAGAATCAGAAGGTTTTACCTATTACCTAAAATTCATAAGGAACCACAGAAATGGAGCAAACCACGGGAGATTCCTCCTGGGCGACCCATCGTATCAGATTGCAGTTCTGAAACCTACCAGACTGCAGAATTTCTGGACTATTATTTAACACCCTTGTCCATATTACACCCGAGCTACGTCAAAGACACTTATGATTTTGTGGAAAAAATTAAAAAGATTGCCCTCCCCGAAAATTGCATTCTCTTCACCATGGATGTCGACAGCCTTTATACCAATATTGATATTACAGAAGGCATTACTGCCGTCAAAAACATATTACTTAAATACCCCAACGCTAGGAGACCGGATAAAGAAATAATTCAATTGTTAGACATAAATCTAAGGCGGAATGATTTTGAATTCAACGGGAATTTTTTCTTGCAAATTAAAGGCACGGCCATGGGCAAAAAGTTTGCACCAGCATATGCCAACATTTTTATGGCTCAATGGGAGGCTGAGGCACTTCACCGATGCCCCAAAAAACCTCTCCATTATTTTAGGTATTTGGATGATGTGTGGGGGGTTTGGACCTACTCACAAGAAGACTTCCAATTGTTCCTCCAGACCCTTAACTCACATAACCCATCTATTACACTCAAGGCCAGTAGCAATATTATCTCTGTGGATTTTCTGGACACGACAACATTTAAAGGGCCATCTTTTGCAATCACACACAGGTTAGATCTTAAGGTTTATTTTAAACCCACAGATACACATGCCTTATTATTTAAGTCCAGTTATCATCCCAAACATACATATGCAGGCCTCATCAAATCTCAGTTGCTCAGATTTCATAGAATCTGCACTAGAAATGAGGACTTTAAGGAAGCCACTAGAACACTATTCTCTGCTCTTACCAATAGGGGTTACTCCAGATCATTTCTAAGACAATGTAAAAACTCCTTTCTAGAGTCCAAACCTCCCAACACATCACCCATGTTACCATTGGTGATGACATATTCCACTTCAGCGGGTAAAATAATCTACAAAACTAAAAACAATTTTTCTAAATTCCAATCGGAAACTTCTTTACTACCAGGTTATAGGATTATTGCGGCTTATAAAAGAAACCCCAATCTAAGAGACCTTTTGGTTAAGGCCAAAGTTAAACCACTGAAAAAACAAAAGGTCAAAGGTCAAACAGAATTCTTCAAACAACAACGCTGGGTTCAAAATAAGTCAAACAGAACTGTCTATTCACTCACGCAGGTGGGTGATGTAAAAGACAAAAATTGTGTATACCTTATTTCATGCAAGGTGTGTAACACATGTTATGTGGGTGAAACATCCAACACCCTACTCACCCGCTTCACCCAACACCGGTACAATATCACCAAAAAGAAACAAACACAAACTCTTCTAGTCGGACACTTTATCCATCATGGTTGGGAAGCTCTTACAGCTTTGATTTTGGAATCCAACCCCAACTGGTCCACGGCACAACGTAGAAGAGCTGAAAGAAAATGGATACACAGATTAGGAACCTATACCCCAGGGGGTCTGAATGAAAGATAAAATCGTGACCAGCTGACCACATGCGGGAGTGTCTGTGCACAAAAAGTTTTGCTGCCTTCGGCAGCAAAACTTTTTTCACCCTACCCCAAACCTAACCTGCCAGTGGCCTCCTGCTCTTGATTGGCTGTGATCGATCTTTCAGGAAGACATTTTGACAAATTTATTTACAGATTAAGTTCATTTTCAAACACCACTTACCTGGATTTAAACACCCCACCTCACACTGCCCTAAATCTATTTAGCAGAAACATGCCAAACTCAACTTTAGTTCACAACGGGACCCAACCTACTCCCAATTCTAACCCTAACAAGGAGAATTATGTTACACTCAACTTAGATTTCCTTTTACGTCCCAACCCAAACTAAATCCTAACCCTAACCAGGAGAATTATATGTTACACTCAACTTAATTTCTTTTTAAGTCCCAACCCAAACCAAAAATCCTAACCCTAACCAGGAGAATTATATGGCAAACTTAACACAAAGTTTTCTTTAAGCCCAAACATAAATAAAAATCTAGATTTGACTAGGGGAATTTCAACCTTAGTTAGGGGTACAACCCCCCTTTCTTTTGCCTGTTTACACAATATCCTTTTTGGAATGGTTTCCATCATTTAAGGTGTCAACAGGATGATGGTTTATGTATTTTTTATTTTACTTGTAACCTTATTTTGCAGGCCAAGGGCCTGACTTTTATTGGGAAGAGACTAAAAGGTAATTGTGGTTGTTTACCGTGCTTGTATGTAGAAGTCTGAACACTTCCCAGTTTTGTCCACAAGATGGCAGCACGAGACCACATATTACATAGGAAGACGGTTTAGTGACATTTGAAACATTGCAGTCACTCTTTGAGACCCTTATGCGATTTGTATATATTTTTTAATTTAATTTTAATTTACTTGTAACTTTATTTTGCAGGCCAAGGGCCTGACTTTTATTTGGGGAGAGACTAAAAGGTAATTGTGGTGGTTTACTGTGCTTGTATGTAGAAGTCTGAACACTTCCCAGTTTTGTCCACAAGATGGCAGCACGAGACCACATATTACATAGGAAAACGGTTCAGTGACATTTGAAACATTGCAGTCACTCTTTGAGACCCTTATGCGATTTGTATATATTTTTTAATTTAATTTTAATTTACTTGTAACTTTATTTTGCAGGCCAAGGGCCTGACTTTTATTTGGGGAGAGACTAAAAGGTAATTGTGGTGGTTTACTGTGCTTGTATGTAGAAGTCTGAACACTTCTCATTTTTGTCCACAAGATGGCAGCACGAGACCACATATTACATAGGAAAACGGTTCAGTGACATTTGAAACATTGCATTCACTCTTTGAGACCCTTATGCGATTTGTATATATATTTTTAATTTAATTTTAATTTACTTGTAACTTTATTTTGCAGGCCAAGGGCCTGACTTTTATTTGGGGAGAGACTAAAAGGTAATTGTGGTGGTTTACTGTGCTTGTATGTAGAAGTCTGAACACTTCCCAGTTTTGTCCACAAGATGGCAGCACGAGACCACATATTACATAGGAAAACGGTTCAGTGACATTTGAAACATTGCAGTCACTCTTTGAGACCCTTATGCGATTTGTATATATTTTTTAATTTAATTTTAATTTACTTGTAACTTTATTTTGCAGGCCAAGGGCCTGACTTTTATTTGGGGAGAGACTAAAAGGTAATTGTGGTGGTTTACTGTGCTTGTATGTAGAAGTCTGAACACTTCTCATTTTTGTCCACAAGGTGGCAGCACAAGACCACATATTACATAGGAAAACGGTTCAGTGACATTTGAAACATTGCAGTCACTCTTTGGGACCCTGAGGTGATTTTTGAGAGCTTCAACATTTATATTGTGGTGTATTTGATTTGTGATTACATGGATAACAAGTTTATATGTGTTTGTAAATATATTATGGTTGTAATTACGGTGGTTATTAGGTTTAGCGCCCCTCTGTCCATGGGAGAGAGAGTGAGCCGGGACACTTAATTGCAGGCCACTCCCACAAAACCCATATTAGGTCCGTGCATCACAAACGGAGATACAGAAATATATTGCTGGACCAATGGCGCTTGACATGTCTAAGGATCAATTAGACACTTGCACGCAGCTCTTATATTGTTATTTGGACCTGACATTCACCTTGACAGGTCGTGTTTATGCAGTAAGCTCATAGCCTGAAGAAGACCCAGCTTGGGTCGAAACGTTGCATTTTGGGAGCTTACTATTTTGTACATAGTTCTTTTTTTGTATATATCTTAACTTTTGTTAATAAAGCACCATTGGACATTATTTCTTGAACAAACTTCTTTTCATTTTTTTACTCAGTTAGCTGCAAAGTTAGCAAGTGAGTGTCTCATAGGACTACCACCGAATCTTCTTTTCTTTTTTATCGCCACCATGGATGAGGAGTATTATAACTACTGGACGGACGACTACCAGGATGGGGACTGGACGCAGGTCCGTTACCGGAGGGGTAAACAAAGGTTTGTCCAGCAGCCCCGCCGCCAGAGGTTCCGGGACAACTCGCAGTACCCCCAGCGGCCACAATGGCGTTCTGAGTCGCAGCGCGGCCCGCGTAGACATGACTCCTATGCGGCGGCGGTCAGGTCCAGACCCGCTGGGCCCTGGCAACCAAACCGTTACTACGGACGCGATTATGATGACCGCCCATTTCAGCCCAGAGCACCTAGAGACACCAGAAGATGGGAGAAGAACCAGGGCAGATACCGACAACAATACGGTAATAAACAACAGGATCCACAACGATCAGATGATCCGGACTTTGTGGCAAAAGTCAGAGTTCTTCATAGACTGCTGAAAGCCGCACACCACCTTAAGAACGTGTCGGACGCGGACAGAAACCCGCCAGCCATACAACGTATTACGGCTCACCTGGCTACGGTTATTAAACCAGCTTCTCCCACTAACAAAACTCTGACTCTGATCGATGGCAACGCTAGGTCGTGGGCTTATAATACGGTTCTCATCCTGAAACAACACTACCAAGATGAGATGGACACAGAAAAAGATATTCTGAAAGCTTATGGGGGTGATCTTCTGGCCCCTCTGGAGATCGCAGCCAAGTGGACAAGGAGGAATCTAGGGAAAAGATTCCATTCACAAACTTTTCAGGAGGTAAGATCTTATCTACTCTCCTGCAACAACAGCGGCATGACAGCCAGAGTTACTCTTGAACCCGATCCGGTTCAAGACCCACCTACTGGGTCTCCTCCGCCGCTGGGGCGATCCACTCGAGCCACAGACACCAGGGAGATATCCACAACGACAGAGGCACCTCCATTCAACCCTGCTCGGACGACTCCTCCCCCTTCACCTCCACCTTCGCAGACCGGCGTTTCCATAGCAACGATGACGGAACCGATGACAACAAGTTGGTCCCCTCCACACACGGCTCCGACGCCAGGACCGGGACCAGAACCACAACCACAGCGCATACGGAGAGAGGCGACTACTCAACAGGACAACAAGATCCAGAAGATGCCAGCACCGATCCAAGTGCTGGCACAGGTACATCATTCACACCAGCAGCTTGCTTCTGTGAACGATTTGCAGGAGGTCATAGAAATAGAGGATTTGGATGACGCGCAGACCCAAGATCCTCTTCCTCCATCTACAACAGTAGCTGAGACCCGCCCACAACAGCATGTGATCTCACCACCAACACGGCCTGCTTTGAAACCCGCGGGCTTGCGCAGGGCCATGGAAAGAAGTACACAAAGACGACTTTCCTTCCCATATGGCCTACGATCACGTGATACACCATCGGGAGCCACAGCTTCACCCCCCACCCAGGTAAATACTGTAACCAGACACGCACACACTCGCGAGAAAGTACGAGACTGGACATTGACCCTGAAGAAAAAATATGTCATTTTGGGGGACTCTAATGTTGACAGATTTACCGGGGCTTTAATGGAGGATCTGCAGGTAGAGGCATTTCCGGGAGCAAAATGGAGTCATGTGACCGGTTTGTTTTTGAATACTGCAATTTCAGAAAATGTAGAGAGCATGATTCTTTCCTTTGGGATAAACAACAGGTGTCAGATAGACCCAAAGGCTCTGATCCTACAGGTAGCAACAGCCCTCAGAGCTGCCAGGTCAACATGCCCGAATGCTCAGGTTTACATACCAATACTCAACTTCTCCTCCGCATTACCACTCAAGGAACAAAAGACACTGACAGATTTAAATGACTACATCTCCACACTTAGCTGCTGTATTCCACCTCTGGAACAATCCAGGTTTAAGGTCCGGAAAGATAGAATCCATTGGACCCGCTTTACAGCAGCACGCATTCTCAGCCACTGGGGCATGTGGTTAAATTAAATGCAGGGTATCTGCAGGTGTAAGGGAGCCAAATTTAAGACTTTTTAAGACCTTTTTTAAGGCCACTTTGACCAAAATTAAGCTATTTTTAAAATTAAATTCAAGCTATAATTTCCAGCTATTGCCTGGAAGCGGTGCTAACCATGTATCAAATGTGGGATTAGCCATCCAGTTACCATTAAAACTGCACTTCCCCATGGCGCAAGCTCCCACTAGCTTAACCAGCTAATGTGCTCATCTAAAAATAGCCCCCTTTCACAACCAACTGAACGTGTACGGTTCCGCTTACGCCAACACCGTACACAAAAAATGCTGAACACAAACTAGAAATTCACGAAAATTTTATAGAAATAAAAGATTCTTGTTTATTGGGTCTTTGGTAATTTAAGACCTCTGGAAACTGGATTTAAGGATTATTTGTCCTTTTTAAGGATTTTCAAGGCCTTAAATTTGGAAAAGCAAATTTAAGACTTTTTAAGGACCCGCGGATACCCTGTTTTAGATAACTCGGAAAACTGGAGAGGAGATAAATCTGAATGGTTTCAAGTCGGACGGCCTTTGATTTTAAAAATAAAAACACATTTAGTGGAGAACTCTACCTTCAAGTCCAGAGCGTGTTGGAGTTTCAAACGGAAATATTCCTGCTCGCTCACTTGGAGGAAATCCTGACAGTTTGTAAAGCTTTCTGACATCTTTAGAAGTAAATAACAAAAACAGTTATTGACACTGACTGCTTTTGTTCAGAGGAGGTGGTGTTTGTTGCATTTATTGGCCAGGACGTGTTTGATTGTGTAAATATTCCACCTTGTGAAGGATTGCTTCCAGCTCATCGATCCTCTCCTTTAACTGTTGATCTTTGGAGCGAAGAGCCTTCAGTTCACCAGCGAGTTGCCTCTTCTCCTCTCTGATGAATGTGACTTCCTGGAGATGACGGTGGCTCTCCAGTTTTTGATGGCGTTTTTCCTGGAATGGAAGGAAACAAAACAAACAAGTAATGCTTTCCTAGCTTTCTGATGGATATTTCTGATTAATTAAACCACATTATGTACCATAAATGATGCAACAGACACAAATAAACGATTTAACCTGCTGCAGTTTCTCCACCTCCCCCTCCAGATGCTGGATTTTGCCCTGCAGAGAGTCGACCTGCTCTCTTCTGGCAGTGATCTCCTTCTGCATGTCCAAAGCAACCTGAAGACCTGAGAAGAGAACGTTTGGGATCATGACTTGTCAAAAGAAATCTCTATTAGCTCTCAAAGTGAAAAGACGTAGACAAGAATTTAAAACAATAAATTAAAGTTAACTGAACTTCCTGTTTACATTTGTAAGCGGTCGACTGGTATCTGTTCTCAGAGTTTTCTTCATTAAAGAGGAATTAAGGTAGCTTTAATTTTGAAACTCAAATGTGGATCAAACCGTTTCTCTCCACGCCTTGGAGGGTCCTCAGGGTGCGTCTGATCTTATCGAGCTCATCATGGGCGCCGCTCAGCTGACTCTGGAGCTTCAGCACCACACCCTGATGTTCATCATCTTTACAGCTGTGGAGCCGCTGCAGCTCTTCGTGCTCCTCTGAAATGGTGCCCACACAAACACGGGTCACATCCCAAGAAAAACCCTTTGTTCATAGAGAAAACACAAGCAGCAACAGAAGGGCTTGGTTGACAAAATAAACACACCAAAGACAGTTCTTAGCTTTTTTTAACACAGCTGGACAAAAAGATAATTCCATCTGACAAAATAAATAAATACATTCTTGAGAGCTGGACTCATTCTAGGAAAAGCGGCGTGAACTTTACTTCTTGGTAAATGGACGGCTTGACCGCTGAAGTCTCCTGGTCAGAGATATCGGAGCATTGCCACGTCTTACTTCCACTTATTTAGAAAGATGTGACATGACGTCAAACGCACACGGATGCCTCGAGGCGGCATGAGCTCATCGTTTGTGGTAATTAAACTCTAGATTTGTGGTTCAAAGCTTTTTTTGTGTGACACAAACATGAGAAAATCCTCTTTTTGATGACACACGTTGATCTTACTGGTTAAACTGGTTAACTGCACACGCTGCAGCTCCAGTTGCGTGGTGACTTGCTCCTTCTTCAGAGTCTCCTCTCCGACACACTGACTCAGCTCAGTAACAGAGGCCTGCAGCTGTCCCCTGTGACGCTCCACAGAAGCCAGGTTGGACTTCTGCTGGACCAACTCCGCCTGATCAGTCAAATTGAATCATAAAGCCAGTCAGACAGAGATGTGAACGGAAAGTCATGAAGGAAGGTGAGGGTGACTGACTCGGAGCTGCTGAATCTCCAGCTTGTGTTGGTTGAGCTGGCTGATGAGGAGGCTGTTCTCCTGCTGAAGGCTGTTAATCGTGTGTCTGTGTTGTTGTGTCATCTGGGTGCTGCTTCCCATCCGCTCTCTGTCGTTCAGCTTCAGCTGCAGGTTTACTTGCTCAGTCTGCAAAGTCCGACACCGAGTCTGAGCATCTTCCAAACTCACAAGATGCTGAGAAGAAAAAGAACATGAATTCAATGTCATCATCACTGCCAACAAACATACGACTTGCAAAAAATGAAATTGTTGGGAGAAAAAAATTAAGAGGATATCCGCACTTTTCCTGGTTTCTTACCTGCTGGGTTTGATGCTGCCTGAAGCAAAGTTCCTCCTCTTTTTCCTGCAGGAGTTTCTGGAATTTCTTCACCTCCTGGGCTTTCTGCTCCAGCAGGAATTGTGGGCAGGTTTTCTCCTCCCCAGCTTTGAATAGCTGCTCCCTGGCCACCTCCAGCTGTCCTCTCAGGATCTCGGCGTCCTCACGGAGATCAAGTTGCTGCCGCTCACAGCAGGCCTTGGAAAAAAGAGGAGAGAAATATGGTTTAGCTACAGTTAAAATGCCCCTTTGGGTATTCTACAGTTGAATGTTTGAGCCAACCTCTAACATAAGACCTGGTATTTGACTGATTATTAAACTAAACCACGACACCTGTAGACGATCTGAATGTATTTCTCTAAGTTTGAGATGAGAATTAAAGCCTAAAAACTAATGAGAGCATGGGTTAGGGTTAAGTATGCAGAGCTAAAATATAAAAAACCTTCTTGTAAGCTATAAAGTGTTCAAGTGCATATTTAGAAAAGCACGACTTCAACCATCTTGAGTTATTGTCCCAGAGCAGAGATTGTTTAAATTTGGCTGCACAGCTTTGCTCTGATGCGCGCGGCTATTTCACAAACAAACAAGGAAAGTCTGAGTCAGAAAGAAAAGCAATAAGACCCAAAGAGCCAAATCAATGCCAGAGAAGACACTGATTGAATCAGAAAAGATGCTCGATCACATGCATCAGAAAGGCAGGGATGGAGGTGAGTTGCTAAACAGCGTACAGAACAGGCAGCAGAGGAAGTATGAGATGTGTGAAGTAAATAAGTAGAGGAGAAACAGCTGATCAGAGGCCTGGCGCCAAGATCAGCTGAAGTACCAGGATGTGGTCCACATTTGGATTTGTTTAAAGATTTTGCAGGTTTTTTTGTTGTTATTGCTTAAACGTAATCAACCTTGTTTGTGAAATTATAATAAACAAATATCAGTACAGTAAGAATTCACACTTTTAGCATCTCAGAAAGTTTAGATTTGTACTGACGCGCCCTCTGAAGACATCCATAGCCACTGAAGCATCTACTGAAAACTAGAAGCAGATGTTGAGGATGGTGGCCCAGGAGAAACACGGGATTGTGGGTAAACATTCCTCACTAAAGCACCTTATGTTGACCGAGTTGGGACTGAAGGTCTTTTGCCTGCTGAAGAGATCGTTCTCTTTCCCTCCAAGAGCTAAAGAGGTGAGTCTCAGTTTCAAGGATCTTCTTTTCCAGATAACAAACCTGCAACATCCAATAAGAATCCCAAATCAAATACAGAAGGAGTCCTTCTGGCATTAGAAGTGTTTACTTGACTAACAACTCCAGCACAGTTGTTTCAAGTTTCAGAAACATGCTAACTGTTAGGCTAGCTTTAATTTACTGACATTTAAATGAAGTAAAGACAAGACAGGTGTCAATAAGAAGGTAGAAACCAGTGCAGGTTTACCTTATCTTTGTAGCTGGACAGGGTTGACTGGAGTTCACTGATCTGACACTGGTGCAGTGATGTCTGCCTTTCTGTCACTTTTCTAAACATACCAGGGTATATACAGCAATCCTTAAGTAAAATTTACTACTTTTTAATACTTTTTTTTACTACCTTCAGAATTTTTTTGAAACCATCACAACACTAAATTGCAAGTGTTAATCAGCGACCTATTTACACATATTTTAACATATATAACATACAAAAAGAATAGACTTAGAGACTCACTGATGTTGACAACATATTGCACATATTTATTTTACTTAGAAAATAAGCCAGGCACTTCTTTTCAGCAGTTCAGACAGTTGACCACAAGGCCTGAAATGATGCACAACGACCACTGAATATGACGTCATCATTATGTGACCGGATATGCTAAAGTAGGGCTGCTCGAATATGGCGAAAACAATAATCACGATTATTGTGACTGAAATTGAGTTCTCGATTATTTAAGACGATTTTTCAATTTATGTAGATTTTTATTTTTTTATTTTTATTCAGTCATAAAACTGCTCAGGGCACAATCAGGGCAAAAATAAACAAGAAACAAGATGATCACTAAAATAACTCCTGATTCCCAGTATAAAAAGACCAATATACTTATAGCTCATAGTTTATGACCCAAGGGCTGTAGACCTTGGTTTAACTCATTTAAGTCTAACCAGTACAGACCCAAATACCAATATCTTGCAAATACTGACAGCAAGAATTATACAGTGGCATTTATAACAAATACATGCAAATTGCTGTTCACTAAATGTTGCATAACATTTATTGAGTCGTGTCAAGGTGCTGTAGGAGAGTGCACTAGCACCATGTCCTCAGAGAGATTAGTTATTATTTATCAGCGTGAGGAACTTATTTCTAACTTATTTATAAACTATTTATTTACAAGTCCATCCGTTAATGTAATAATTGTCCCAATCACAGCTGCACCCCCACCCCCCAACCCGGTCTCACAGCAATCAGTGGCAAGCTGCACGTGTGTTTAGCACGCCGCACGCGCACATTTAGCCGTTTTTAGCGGCTCAGGAGTCCGCAGGTGCGGTGTGTGTCACTCACTCTGGTTACTCCATCAGAGAGCCGGCTCTGAGAGCCGTTTCTTTAGCGACTGACACATCACTACATCATTCCCTTTCCTAATGTCCTGAAGAACGGTCCGGAGCGCAGGCGGAGTGTTTAGCTAACCTGCAGGAAATGTCGACGACAGTTATCCAGAAAGTAGCTAAGGGTTACCAGAGATGTTTCTGAGGTGTTCGCTAGGTACTTTTAAGATTTAAAAAGTCAAGAAGGGGGTCTGAGAAGCTGTTAGAAATAGCGTCAAAGTCGCCAAGTTAACTTGGCAACACTGGGAGGAGCGCTTCATTTGCAACTCAAGACAGCGCAAGTGGGAGGAGCAAATAATCGGCTTGTTTTGTTTTTATAATCGTTCAAAACATTTCATTCGGAATATATTTCTATGTCGATGTTCAGAATACGACATCTGATAGTCTGAAAAAAAATAATACCTAATTTGGAAAAAATAATACCTCTGAGACCAAATTTAACACTTTTAATGGCCTTAAATTTGACTATTTTTATTTATCACTTTTTAATACTTTTTAAAACCCCGCGGACACCCTGTAAATGGCCCAGTGAGCCTGCCTCAGCAGGATGGGCATGGAAGTATTGTAAATAGTAATATTTGCAATTTGTCCAAACACTTTGTTCTTTCTGGGGCACAAACATCACTTTTGAACAGAGGTCTGACCTTTATCCCATCACAGGTCAGAACTAAACCTCGAGATATCAGAAATCAAATCAGATACGATTTGCAGATTTATCATAGAAGGATGCAGCTGGCAATCCATTTTGCAGATCAGGAGCACAGCACAAGGAGTACACAGAAAAAACCATTCACTCCACAGTCACAATGGACTCCTCCAGCTGGCTCTCTCCCGCCAGAGGTCAAAACTCTAGTAGACAGGGACCTCAGTTATTTTGATCATGTTTTTCATCTTATTCAACCCAGACCCAATTTGAGTGAGACAGAAACTGAGGCTCTGACACAATTAGCCCAGAACAACAACATTGTTATAAAACCAGCTGATAAAGGCTGTTCGATTGTCATAATGGACAGAGAGCAATATCTGTGGGAGGGCAATAGACAATTATTAGATACCAATTATTATAGGAAATTGGACAAACCCATAGCACCTGAAACCATTCCTATGGTGGCCAAAATAGTTCATAATCTACATCAAAAGAAATTCATTGATGCAAAGCAGAGGAACTATTTATTAGGCTCTTCAAAACCCAGAATCAGAAGGTTTTACCTATTACCTAAAATTCATAAGGAACCACAGAAATGGAGCAAACCACGGGAGATTCCTCCCGGGCGACCCATCGTATCAGATTGCAGTTCTGAAACCTACCAGACTGCAGAATTTCTGGACTATTATTTAACACCCTTGTCCATATTACACCCGAGCTACGTCAAAGACACTTATGATTTTGTGGAAAAAATTAAAAAGATTGCCCTCCCCGAAAATTGCATTCTCTTCACCATGGATGTCGACAGCCTTTATACCAATATTGATATTACAGAAGGCATTACTGCCGTCAAAAACATATTACTTAAATACCCCAACGCTAGGAGACCGGATAAAGAAATAATTCAATTGTTAGACATAAATCTAAGGCGGAATGATTTTGAATTCAACGGGAATTTTTTCTTGCAAATTAAAGGCACGGCCATGGGCAAAAAGTTTGCACCAGCATATGCCAACATTTTTATGGCTCAATGGGAGGCTGAGGCACTTCACCGATGCCCCAAAAAACCTCTCCATTATTTTAGGTATTTGGATGATGTGTGGGGGGTTTGGACCTACTCACAAGAAGACTTCCAATTGTTCCTCCAGACCCTTAACTCACATAACCCATCTATTACACTCAAGGCCAGTAGCAATATTATCTCTGTGGATTTTCTGGACACGACAACATTTAAAGGGCCATCTTTTGCAATCACACACAGGTTAGATCTTAAGGTTTATTTTAAACCCACAGATACACATGCCTTATTATTTAAGTCCAGTTATCATCCCAAACATACATATGCAGGCCTCATCAAATCTCAGTTGCTCAGATTTCATAGAATCTGCACTAGAAATGAGGACTTTAAGGAAGCTACTAGAACACTATTCTCTGCTCTTACCAATAGGGGTTACTCCAGATCATTTCTAAGACAATGTAAAAACTCCTTTCTAGAGTCCAAACCTCCCAACACATCACCCATGTTACCATTGGTGATGACATATTCCACTTCAGCGGGTAAAATAATCTACAAAACTAAAAACAATTTTTCTAAATTCCAATCGGAAACTTCTTTACTACCAGGTTATAGGATTATTGCGGCTTATAAAAGAAACCCCAATCTAAGAGACCTTTTGGTTAAGGCCAAAGTTAAACCACTGAAAAAACAAAAGGTCAAAGGTCAAACAGAATTCTTCAAACAACAACGCTGGGTTCAAAATAAGTCGGACAGAACTGTCTATTCACTCACGCAGGTGGGTGATGTAAAAGACAAAAATTGTGTATACCTTATTTCATGCAAGGTGTGTAACACATGTTATGTGGGTGAAACATCCAACACCCTACTCACCCGCTTCACCCAACACCGGTACAATATCACCAAAAAGAAACAAATACAAACTCTTCTAGTCGGACACTTTATCCATCATGGTTGGGAAGCTCTTACAGCTTTGATTTTGGAATCCAACCCCAACTGGTCCACGGCACAACGTAGAAGAGCTGAAAGAAAATGGATTCACAGATTAGGAACCTATACCCCAGGGGGTCTGAATGAAAGATAAAATCGTGACCAGCTGACCACATGCGGGAGTGTCTGTGCACAAAAAGTTTTGCTGCCTTTGGCAGCAAAACTTTTTTCACCCTACCCCAAACCTAACCCTAACCCTAACCCTAACCCTACCTTATAAATATCAAGTCATTCTGATGGTGCTTTCCAATAAAAAGGCCTTTTTAAATTGCCCATATACGACCTAACTTTCAGCGATTTCAAAATGCTCTAAAATGGAAAATTGCTGTTTCCACTGGGTCATTCCTCTTTAGATCAACAGTATACAACCCCACATTGATACCATATCAGTATCAAGTCATTCTGATGGTGCTTTCCAAAATAAAGGCCTTTTTAAATTGCCCATATACGACAAAACTTTCAGTGATTTCAAAATGCTCTAAAATGGAAAATTGCTGTTTCCACTGGATCATTCCACTTTAGATCAACAGTATACAACTCCACAGTGATACCATATGAATATCAAGTCATTCTGATGGTGCTTTCCAAAATAAAGGCCTTTTTAAATTGCCCATATACGACCAAACTTTCAGTGATGTCAAAATGCTCTAAAATGGAAAATTGCTATTTCCACTGGGTCCTTCCACTTTAGATCAACAGTATACAACCCCACAGTGATACCATATCAATATCCAGTCATTCTGATGGTGCTTTCCAAAATAAAGGCCTTTTTAAATTGCCCATATACGACCAAACTTTCATTGATTTCAAAATGCTCTAAAATGGAAAATTGCTGTTTCCCCTGGGTCATTCCACTTTAGATCAACAGTATACAACCCCACAGTGATACCATATCAGTATCAAAACATTCTGATGGTGTTTTCCAAAATAAAGGCCTTTTTAAATTGTTCATAGATGACCAAATTTTCAGTGATTTCAAAATGCTCTAAAATGGAAAATTGCTGTTTCCACTGGGTCATTCCACTTTAGATCAACAGTATACAACCCCACAGTGAAACCATACCAGTATCAAGTCATTCTGATGGTGCTTTCCAAAATAAAGGCCTTTTTAAATTGCCCATATACTACCAAATTGTCAGTGATTTCAAAATGCTCTAAAATGGAAAATTGCTGTTTCCACTGGGTCATTCCACTTTCGATCAACAGTATACAACCCCACAGTGATACCATATCAATATCAAGTCATTCTGATGGTGCTTTCCAAAATAAAGGCCTTTTTAAATTGCCCATATACGACCAAACTGTCAGTGTTTTCAAAATGCTCTAAAATGAAAAATTGCTGTTTCCACTTGGTTATTCCACTTTAGATCAACAGTATAGCACCCCACAGTGATACCATATCAGTATCAAGTCATTCTGATGGTGCCTTCCAAAATAAAGGCCTTTTTAAATTGCCCATAGACGACCAAACTTTCAGTTATTTCAAAATGCTCTAAAATGGAAAATTGCTGTTTCCACTGGGTAATTTCCACTTTAGATCAACAGTATACAACCCCACAGTGAAACCATATCAGTATCAAGTCATTCTGATGGTGCTTTCCAAAATAAAGGCCTTTTTAAATTGCCCATATACGACCAAACTTTCAGTGATTTCAAAATGCTCTAAAATGGAACATTGCTGTTTCCACTGGGTCTTTCCACTTTAGATCAACAGTATAGCACCCCACAGTGATACCTTATCAGTATCAAGTCATTCTGATGGTTTTTTCCAAAATAAAGGCCTTTTTAAATTGCCCATATACCACCAAACTTTCAGTGATTTCAAACTGCTCTAAAATGGAAAATTGCTGTTTCCACTGGGTCATTCCACTTTCGATCAACAGTATACAACCCCACAGTGATACCATATCAATATCAAGTCATTCTGATGGTGCTTTCCAAAATAAAGGCCTTTTTAAATTGCCCATATACGACTAAACTGTTAGTGATTTCAAAATGCTCTAAAATGGAAAATTGCTGTTTCCACTGGGTCATTCCACTTTAGATCAACAGTATACAACCCCACAGTGATACCATATCAATATCAAGTCATTCTGATGGTGCTTTCCAAAATAAAGGCCTTTTTAAATTGCCCATAGACGACCAAACTTTCAGTGATTTCAAAATGCTCTAAAATGGACAATTGCGGTTTCCACTGGGTCATTTCACTGTATATCAACAGTATACAACCCCACAGAGATACTATATCAATATCAAGTCATTATGATGGTGCTTTCCAAAATAAAGGCCTTTTAAAATTGCCCATATACGACCAAATTGTCTTTGATTTCAAAATGCTGTAAAATGGAAAATTGCTGTTTCCACTGGGTTATGCAACTTTAAATCAACAGTATAGCACCCCACAGTGATACTATATCAGTATCAAGGCATTCAGATGGTGCCTTCCAAAATAAAGGCCTTTTTAAATTGCCCATATACGACAAAACTTTCAGTGATTTCAAAATGCTCTAAAATGGAAAATTGCTGTTTCCACTGGGTCGTTCCACTTTAGATCAACAGTATACAACCCCACAGTGAAACCATATCAGTATCAAGTCATTCTGATGGTTTTTTCCAAAATAAAGGCCTTTTTAAATTGCCCATATACGACAAAACTTTCAGTGATTTCAAAATGCTCTAAAATAGAAAATTGCTGTTTCCACACAGGGTAACACTAACCCTAACCCTACCCTTGACCCTGACCCTGACCCTAACCCTAACCCCACCATTGTTCACGGAGCAAGGGTTACTTGGAGTCTTAAACGTAGGACAGCTGGACGGGCGCTTTATCACGTAAGAGAACTTCGCTGGAGCCCGAACACGGCATTATCTACAGGTAGGACGCTGCTCTGGTTTCATATAACACGACAATGTGAGCTTGGAGACACAATAACTGAAACGATTGTTCTGTGACGGTTCAGATGAGGAGTCGTGTATAGTTTTAATATTCCAGCGATTGGTGGGAGCTTTAATCACAGGACGACTGATTTTGGGACGGAATACGGAGCATTTGTTTAGAGCGCTAATTATTGACTGGGCTCCGATCATAACGGAACCGACCGGAGGTTGAACGGGCAATTACTCACAGACTACTTTGATCGGAGTGTTCACGGAGCAAGGGTTATCTGGAGTCTTAAACGTTGGACAGCTGGACGGGCGTTTTAACACGTAAGAGAACTTCGCAGGAGCCCGAACACGGCATTATCTACAGGTAGGATGCTGCTCTGGTTTCATATAACACGACAATGTGAGGTTGGAGACATAATAGCTGAAACGATTGTGTCATTAGCTCTGTACAGCATTGCTGTGGTTTTATTAGGTTATAAGCTGAGGTTTTTTTTCCCTAAACTGACTGTGGTCAAGACTCATTACATATCCTAATACTCCGGGAAGATGGGTCTGTTAAAGGCAGTGACAATTAATCACCAGATTGTTTTTACAAGTAAAAGTCATTACTTTCTGTGTTAATCCTCTTTAGGTCATGATTACAGAAAGGCGCTGAATTTTATTACTCTTTAACTTCAGCTCACTTTTACGATGTCTGTAGATTGGTTAGTAAAAAGGAATAAAAAGGTATGATGAATGACTGAGTGAATGAATGGCTGTTTACAACAAGAAAGGGTTTTGCAACTTGATTTGCTTATTTTAAAGAAGCACCAATGGTGAATTTAGGATTTACTTTAACAATAGCTTTCTGAAATGAATCATAAAAAAGAACTTGAGGATTAAAACGATCCAATTACTAGATGGACACAAAATAACACAAATAAATGGCTAAATAAACAAATATTGACAGCAATACAATATTTAATAAATAAATAATAACCAACAAAAAAGACGAATATGGTTCTCGGAGCTGGCCATAAATCCATTTTGGATGTTTTTCAAAATTTAATCTGTGACACACAGCTGGACTTGATTGATCCTTGCTGGGCCACCTAGGGGGAGGGTGTCTAGTGGTGACAGCCGAAACACCCTAAGATCCCTAAGACACTACTGATGATGTGTCAAATTTTTAAAACAAAGGTGATTTATCCAAATTTCCACTGCCTTGTACACTAATTTTAAACATCCAATCCTAAACCCTTAACCGCAATCAACATGATTCTTCTCCCCTCCTTGCTTTTACAGAAATTATGATCCTTTAATGTCATTTCACATTGAAAGAAACTAAATGGCAATGATATTTTATGTTGGGTTTCTTTATATTTGTATGATGATGCCTTTTTGAGCCCTAAAGATGCCTAATTGGTGTTAGTAAACTCTCTGGATTTGCCCAAGTGACGCTGTATTTTCCCCGATGCTGTTTATTTATTTTACATTCTAATTATAAAAGCTGGACCATGACTAAACTTTAATTGTTTAGTCCTGATAAGGTTACGAACAATGTTTTGAATTATGGAGGTTTGTTAGTGCCACCTACCCACCTTAATTTTAGCCTCTAACCCTAAGCTCCAGCTCTAACCCTAAGGTCCGTGGGTCTAGTACGTGATTACATTAGTCTCTACCGGTATGTTTACTAGTCTCCTACCCAACCTCCGCCTAAAATCTAACCCTCACCCTAAAACCCAACTCTGACCCTAAGGTCCGTGGGTTTAATGCGTGATTACATTAGTCTCTACCTGTATGTTTACTAGTCTCCTACTCACCCTACACCTAAAATCTAACCCTCACCCTCAATCCCAATTCTAACCCTAAGATCCGTGGGTCTAATACGTGATTGCATTATTCTCTACCTTTATGTTTACTAGTCACCTACACGCCCTATACCTAAAATCTAGCCCTCACCTTAAAACAGACTCTTGTTAGAAGTGTAGTTGGCACCACACTAGAAACCATTTTGTTCTCTGTCTCACCTCTTTTCCTCTCCCATTCCCTCTCCTACACTTTCGAGAGGGAATTGGGGGAGCCAGGTTTAGCCAACTCCGGCTCAGTTGTGGTTGAGCGTAACTCTACGACACGACTTCTGTTACCTGGTTTCTACCAGTTCCTTTTCCACTCTTCTTTTTCCACTCTGGTTTTCTCTTCTTTTCCTCTTGGTCTCTATTCTGTTCTTCTTCTCGTCTTTTCTTTATTCTGTCCATTCTCTTTTTTCTACTTTGCTCTTTTACTTTTCATTGATACGAACCAACAACTGGAGGGGGGTTCTAGAGTGACACGCGACGGCCCGTGCATTGCCAGTGACTCCCTATTCAACTGTTTCGGTTAATCTACTGATTCAGGGGGAACTCACTGAGATTTATCTACTCTATCTACTCCACCTAACTCTAACCCTGACCCCTTGGGACTGGTTACGGCTATGATAAAGATAACCTGTTTAAATTAAGGATAAACATGTACAGTTATACTGTAACATTATATAGGGCCGAATTATTACACCCGAGCGGGGTCTTCACCACACAGGGGCTGGATTTTACGATTAATTACACTTACATAGGTCCATTATTACAAAGGAAGGCGCTATTGTGTAATATTCTATATGGTAACACATGATATAGGGTAATAATAGATACAAAACTTCTAATAAGTCATGGTCGAATTATCACGCCTGAACGGTATCTCAACTACACAGGGGCTGGATTTTACGATGGCCTACACTTACATAGGTCCATTATTACAAAGGAAGGGGTTATCGTTTATATTCTATACTGTAATATTATATGGGGTAATAACGGATACAAACATTCTAATGCATCATGACGATACTGTCACCCTTTGGACCGGTTAGAGCCATGATAGAGATGACCTGTTTAAATTACAGATAAAGCAGGTACAGACCTTTACTTAGAAGTGTAGTTGAGACCACACTACAAAACATTATGTTCTCCCTCTCACCTCTTTTACTCTCCCATTTCCTCTCCTACAATTAGGAGGAGGAATTGGGGGAGCCAGGTTAAGCCTAGTCCGGCTCAGTTGTGGTTGACCGTAATACCATGGCGCCACCTCTGTTACCTGGTCTCTACCAATCCCCCCCCCCTTTTCCTTTCTTCTTTTCCTCTATTCTGTTCTTTTTCTCGTTTTTTCCTTACTTTGTTCTTTCATTTTTCTCTACTCTGCTCTTTTACTCTTCGTTGATACGACCCAACAACTGGAGGGGAGTTCTTGAGTGACATGCGGCGGCCCATGCACTGCCAGTGAATCCCTAATTCAAACTGTTTCGGTCAATGGACTGATTCAGGGGGATCTCACTGAGATTCATCCACTCTACCTAACCCAAAAACATCTGGTTTCAATGTAAATATGACCTACAAAATTACCATAGGAGGATCAAATTAGCCCTATATTATAAAAATAAACCCAATCTGAAAGGCCAGAAAAAGCCATTCACAATTAGATCTAATTGGACATCAGCCATGGGGCTACTCCCACCTGAAACAACTAACCTGATTAACTCTGACACTGAGAGACTCAAAAAAGTGGCATACAGGCCTCCATCCACCAATAATCTTAACTTGGAGGAAAGAAAAGCGATTAAAGAGCTAGCTGACAATCCGGACATAGACATAAAACCAGCGGATAAAGGGAGTGCCATCGTAATTATGGATAAAAGCCAATATTTAAAAGAAGGATACAGGCAATTAAGGGATAAAGTTTATTACTCTAAGCTCACAAAACCAATTTACCCAGAAACCAGACCGATGGTAACCCAAATTGTCAATAAATTAAAGGAAAAAAGATTCATAGATGCGAAGCAACATACTTACCTGCTGGGTTCCTCCCAACCGAGGGCAAGGTTATTCTATATGCTGCCAAAGATCCACGAGGATCCAGCTAAGTGGAGCACACCGTATGAGATCCCTGCAGGGAGGCCCATTGTTTCAGACTGTGACAGCGAAACTTACTACACAGCTGAATCCATTGATTTTCACCTGAATCCTTTGTCCAGGAGACATGAGTCATACATTAAAGACACGTAGGACTTTGTTGCTAAAATTAAAAGTTTGAAATTACCAGAGGGTGCCATCCTGTTCACAATGGATGTTGAGAGTTTATGTACCAATATTGACATCCAGGAGGGGCTCGATGCAATCAAGAGAGCTTTTTTCAAATATCCAGACAGCAGACGCCCCGACAGAGAGCTGTTACAGCTGCTTGAAATTAACCTGAGAAGGAATGACTTTGAATTCAATGGGGAGTGGTTTCTGCAGATTAAAGGTACGGCAATGGGCAAGAAATTTGCCCCAGCTTATGCCAATATTTTCATGGCAGAATGGGAAACAACTGCATTGATGAAATGTGACAAGAAACCTTCAGCATATTACAGGTTTTTGGATGATGTCTGGGGTGTTTGGCCACATGGGGAACAGGAGTTTGAGGATTTCCTGACAACTCTGAACAGCCACAACCAGTCAATCAAACTTAAGGCCCCAACAAGCCCTGATTCAGTGGATTTCTTAGACACAACCACATTTAAAGGGAAGGATTTCAGCTCCTCCCACACATTGGATGTTAAAGTCTTCTTTAAGCCCACTGACACTCATGCTTTGCTCCACAAAACAAGCTTCCATCCTAAACACACCTTTGCTGGCATAATTAAGTCACAGCTGCTGAGGTTTCGCAGAATCTGCACACAGAAGAGTGATTTCCAGGCCAAGAGAATTCTATTCTCCGCTTTGTCCACCAGAGGGTACTGTCGTACCTTTTTAAGAAAGGCGCACAGAACGTTTTTGGAGAAAAAACCTATTAATGTCACCACAATTACCCCTTGTGATCCCATATACACCACAAATGTTGGGCTGCATCAGATGTGTCAAGAGGAATTTTCAGACACTGGTCGAAACAACAAGGATGCTCACAGATCATGAAGTGCTGGCTGCCTACAGGAGGAACAAAAATCTGAAAGACTATTTAGTTAAGCCTAAACTAAAGCCGACAACCAGAACCAAATCTAGAGATTTGGGGGAATTTTTCAAGCACAAACAATGGATCTGATGTGAAGCCTTTTGAACCAACAAAGCTTTACAATCCAATTGTATTGAGAAAAGGTTCAAGGTTCGATGCTTCAAAACTCTATGAGGACATCTGCTGGTAAATGTTTGTATTTCATTGTATTGTCAGCCAATTCTACTGAAAATGAATGGTGTATTGAACTTTATGGACAAATAAAGCATTAAAAATCTTCCTCAGGATCATATAATAGTATCTTGAATTTGAACATTACAGTAAATATACTAAAATTGCTTTTCTTGGTGTGAATACTTGAAATGAAACCATGTTTATTTTTATGGGATACATGATGAAATATATCTAATTTACACATATTAACATTCTCTACATATTCAAATATTTTACTTTTCACATTTCTATTGGATTATTAGGCAGGAATAATTAGCTCAATTTATGTATCTTTTTTAGAAATAGAGTAACAAAATGAAGATTAGAAAATTCACATAAGGATAGGACATACTAAATTCCATTACACGTACAACCAAACTGAAAAGCTCATCAACTATTATATTAATTACCAATAAAAGAAGAAAAATCATACCAAACTAGATTTTAATTTAATTAAAGGAAAATGACAGACGGTCTAAAAGATATAGCCCTACAATATGCACCAAGTATTACTACTATAAAGGTAATTTACTAGACTAGACCAAATACATTTTCAAACCTTATTTGGGGAGATTAAATTGAAACATTCCCACATCTCAGAACGCCCTCTTTTTGCTACAGGATCCATTTTTGCGACTCGGTGTTTTATCACTGAATACTGAATCCTGAACCGTCAATCTCAGGTCATACAACTGTATGGCAGCCAAATAAGCATTTATTCTGATATCAGGATGTCAGCCAGAATTGTCATGAACATGTAAGCCATTTCTGTCCACTAGTTAACTAGTTAGCCATGTTTGTGTCAACTAGTTAAATATCGAGGGTGAAAATGTGCCCACTAGTTAACTAGTGACAGCAGAAATGCGCACTAGTTAACTAGTGAACACATTTAGGCTTCAGTAGTTAACTAGTTGACACAAAAACTGCTCACTAGTTAACTAGTAAAAGCAGAAATGCATACCAGTCAGTTACTTGAAGGTATTTGTCTCACTAGTTAACTAGTGAGGGTCAAAATGTGCACACTAGTTAACTTGTGGTAGACATAAATGCGCACTAGTTAACTAGTGAACACACTGAGCAATACTAGTTAACTAGTAAGATATGAAACATTTTAACTAGTTAACTAGAGAGAATTTAGGCCTTACTAGTTAAATAGTGACTTACTAGTTAACTAGTTACATTTAGGCTGTCACTATTTAACTAATTGACACAAACATGGCTAACTAGTTAACTAGTGGACAGAAATGGCTTACATGTTCATGACAATTCTGGCTGACATCCTGATATCAGAATAAATGCTCATTTGGCTTGCCATAAACCTGCGCCTCTCGGTTTGCATTGCTTTAAATGTTTGAAACAACGTGTGAAGCGGTCACGTGGGTGGAAGGGTGAATGAAGCATCGGCTGTGTCTCAATTCAGGGTCTGCATCCTACGTCGGCCGGTTACGTCACAGCGCCGCGACTCGGCCTGTCCCAATTCTTTTTTTTTTTTTTTTATTGCAGAAAAGCATATTTACATTACAAATAAGGCGAACATGCCAATGTATTCAGATGAGAATTGAACAGTCAGTGAAAAGGGGGAGGACAAAAACAAACAACAAAAAAAAAACAACACAAAAACAATGCAAGGGACCACTACACAGTTCCAGGAAGTCTACAAAAAAGTCTATACATATCTTCATAGCTGTTATTATTGATACATTTAAGGGATCTTAGATACAATCTAAAATCATGTACAAATGCATTGAACACAGGGGGTGATTTCAGTATTTTTTGTTTATGTATGAAGAATTTTGCCAGACAGAGAAGTAGATTGTAGCAGAGTTCTTGGTTGTTTGTTTGAAGGAGAGTTCCAAAGGTGACGACATCTCTTGAAATGGGACATGGGATTCCAATCTGAGGTTGAATCCAGTTTTCAAAACAGTTCCAAAACGTCCGTGTCTTGTTGCATTCAAAGAAAATATGATCAGTTGTTTCAACATCCTTCCCACAAAAGGAACATGAATTATCATCAATGTTAAAACGTTTTCTGAGCAGATCCTTTGAGGGATAGACATTGTTTAGAATTTTAAAATGCGTTTCTTTGACTTTAGGTTGAACAGGAAGTTTTAAATAAAGAGTCCTTAGTTTAATAATGGAGCTTTTACCAAATTTGTAAATTATGTTGTTCTTGTTGACTTTACAAGGGTATAGTTGATCAGTAAAACACCGTCTAATAAATTGGTTGGTACACTTTTTATCCGTAAGGGGAATACCTTGGATGGAGATAGAACCATACTGTGGATTTATAGGTTGGTGTTGAATAATGTTTCTGTACTGGAAGACCACCTCTTTAGGAAGTGCTATTAATAATTTTATAAAATCAGATTTAGGAGGGCTAAAGTTATATTTAAGACAAAATTCATCGTACCCTAGTAGTTCACCATTATCTTTCATCAAGTGTACAACAGACCAAATTTTCCTATTCATCCAATCTTCATAAAATAGTGACCTATTACGGCATAATACATATCTATTGTTCCAAATTATAGAAGAGTGAGGGGAATAATTATGTACATACAACAACTTCCAATACATTAGTACTTGTTTGTGGAACTCTGATAATTTTGTGGGCAGTTTGTTTATATCAAAATCTGATAACAGTAAAATTTTTAGACCACCCATTTTGTTAAATATATGACTGGGGATAGAATACCAGAAAGCGTTCGGATTCTTGAGCCAAGATTTTAGCCAATTAATTTTGAGTGTTCCGTTAAGGCAATTGAAATCTATTACTTTTAAGCCTCCATCTTTAATTTCTTTGACCATTTCATCTTTCTTTATATAGTGTGGCTTATTTCTCCAAATGAAGTTAAAATTGATGGTGTTAATCTTTTTAATTAGGTTGTTTGAAATTGCAGTACTGCAGGTTGGATAAACTAATCGAGATATACTCTCCATTTTGGTTAAATAAATGCGCCCTAATATGGAGAGATCCCTCTGAAGCCAAATATTTAGTTTGGCTTTAATTTCATTAAGTTTATTTGTTATGTTTGTCCTTAGGTTAAATTGTTGGTCTTTAGAAATATATGTTCCTAGATATTTAATTTCAGATTTGATGGGAATGTTACAAATTTCTTTTAGAGGGGAGTCATGAATAGCCAATAGTTCACATTTTTTCAAATTTAGCTTAAGTCCACATGCTGCAGAGAATAGCTTTATTTTATCAATAGCAATAGGAATTTGTTTATAATCTTTTAAGAAAAGCGTGGTGTCATCCGCTAATTGACTTATGATCAACTCTGTGCCAAGGACATTTAACTTTTTTAGATCCACACAGTTTTTTAAGTAGATTGCTAACATTTCACTAACTAATATGAAAAGGCAAGGAGAAATTGGGCAGCCTTGTGGTATGCCCACAGAGACATTGAACCTGGGGGTGGAACCTCTGGGTAATGAAACACAGCTGCTGATATTCCGATACAAACCTCTGATTAGATTAGTAAACTTAACGCCAAAGCCAAGATGTTCTAGAACTGAGAAGATAAATTGGTGTTCCACTGAATCAAATGCTTTATAGAAATCTAAAAATAATATGAAACCGTCATCATTTATCATATCACTATATTCAATAATATCCATTACCAATCTTATATTGTTGTGAATAGATCTTCCTTTTAAAAATCCTGACTGTGTTTCCGAAACAATATCTGAAATTCCAGATTGAACACGTATCTTGAAAATGTAAGTCAGAAGTTTATAATCTGTATTTCTTAGGGTAATTGGTCTTCTGTTTTCGATAATCCTATGGTCTTTATCTGCTTTTGGAATTGATATTATTACACCATGTCGCATTGTAGGAGGGAGATCGCAGGATTCAAAAATCTCTGAGAAAACACCAAACAGTAAATCTTTTATTTCTTCCCAGAAATGATGGTAGAAGTTGGCTGTAAGTCCATCTGGACCGGGAGCTTTGTTCAGGGATAGTCGCTTCACAGCTTTATCCAGCTCTAAGCTTGTTATATTGTCATCACATAAAAGTCTGAAGTCATCATTGATTTTAGGAATATGCATTTCAATACTGTTCAGGAAGTTATTACAATTTTCTTCAGAGAATTTTGAGGAGTACAAATTGTCATAAAATTTAAGAATTTCCTTTGAAATTATCTCGTCATCTGTAATTTCTATATTATTTATCAATATTGATTTTATACTGTTCTGTTTTTGTCTCCTTTTTTCCAGATTACAGAAGTATGCATTATTCTTTTCACCCTCCTCAATCCACTTTGCCCTAGACCTAATAAATGCACCTTTTGCTTTTTGAGTATACATTTCATCTAAAGTGGATTGAAGATTCCGAATCTTTTGTTTGTCATCCTCCGTAGGGCTAGAATTGCTGCAGTAAAAATTCAGTTCTTTAACAAGATCTATCTCTTTCTTCTGAGATTCTCTTAAAATTGTTTTGCTAAATGAGATTGAAAATTGTCTAACTTTATATTTGAAAAATTCCCATTTCCTTACTGAAGTGTCTAGTTCTTCTGACGTAATAACACCTGACAGAATAGATCTTATCCCGTCACAATAAGAATCATAATTTAGTAGAGTGGAGTTCAATTTCCAATATTTAGTTGTCCCCCGAGTGGAAACCTTTGGTTTAAATTGTAGATAAATAAGACAGTGATCTGTCAGAGGTGCAGCGGAGATATCAGTATTGATCTCATATGATAGTAAATCATTAGCCACAAGCCAGTGGTCAATTCTGGATTTATAATTTGTGTTGAACCATGTGAATCTAATTGTATTTGGGTTAAGATGACGCCAAGCATCCACTAAATTCTGTTCATAGCAAAAGTTATTAAGGATGGAGTTTGGGTGACTTGAGGAATATTTAGAGGGCCATTTATCCAAAAAATCATCCTGAACCATATTAATGTCTCCCCCAACAATGACATTGTTGGTGGAGTATGATACTTTAAGATGCTCAAGCTGTGAGGCTATTACTTCTAACAGTAGTTTATTTTGGTGTATAGTATTGTACCCATACAGATTTGTTAAAATAAATTTTGCATTATCAATATCAATAACAAGGATTAACCAGTGACCATGTTCATCTTTGTGTTGAGCGATAACTTGGCCCTGGAAGTTTTTTAGTAAAACAGCGACCCCTGCTGACCTCGAAGTTCCGTGGCAGAAGTAAGCTCCGTCGCCCCACTGTTTAGACCAAAAAGTGTTGTCCTCAGGCTTGGAGTGAGTTTCTTGTAGTAATACTATATTAGCATTTTTCCCTTTGCAAAACAGGAAAAGACTTTTCCTTTTAGTTATGTTTCTTAATCCCCTTGCATTAATTGAAATTAAAGAAAGGTTGCTTTTCAAAAACATGTAACACAAATAACAGAACAAATTATGTGCGTGTTACCTTAGAAGAACGTAACAAGTAGCAGAACCCTGAGATAGAAATGAACATTTTAGCTCACATATATGGATTTAAAACCCATTTCCAGTGCTAATTAAGGAGTTATCTTTTGACCGTTGATGTATGCATGACGACCCCTGTAGATCGCCTTCAGCCCCGCCTTGCGTGCTTGCTCCACCTTTGGCCATACGGCCAGCCGTGCCTCTCTCTCTTCCTTGGTGAGATCCTCAGCAAATTTGATGTTCAGCTCCCTGCAGATCGGGTGGCCCTTGGTGGCACGCCAGAGTTCCTCCTTGTAGGTTCTCAGCGAGAATTGTAGGATGATCTGTCGGGGACGGCCGTTGAGGGGGGTACCGAGGCGGTGGACGGTGTCCAGGATCAGTTCCACTTTTTCAGCCCAGTGTGGCAGAATCTTTATTAAAACGCCAGCTACCTTTTTTCGTGTGTCTTCATCCTTTTCTTCTTTAAGATCGTTGAGTCGCAGATTCCATCGTCGCTTGTAAGACTCTTGGTCTTCCGTCATTTTTTCAACACGGAGCAATTTGGCTGTCAGATCTAGATTTGTAGCCTTTAACAATTTAATCTCTTCAGTCAATCCTTTGTTCTTTTCTTTGAGATCTTTTATTTCACCGCTGTTGAAGTCAACCGCTTTCACAATGCTGGCAATGGTGAGAGTGTTTTGTTTTAAATCGCCTCGGAGCTCTTCAATTGAATTTTTGAGACTTTCAACTGCAGCCAAAATGACACTTGCTTCAGCGCTGATAGCAGCCTCTTCATGTCCTCTTTGTTTTTTTAAGGGCAGTGCAGCTTTACCTGGTGAAGTTAAGAGATTCTTGGTCCCCCTCAAATTGGTCTCCATAGCCTCTTGGCACGCATAGTCGTGGGGTAGCAAGGCTTTGATAGCTTTACCGTTAGCTTTGCTGTTAGCCATTCTTCAGCATGCAACCGGAGTAACTTCCAAAGTTTTCCAATGACGGTCAAAGGCGCGTTTGAGAGTAATTATTGCTTAGGAAATAGGTATTAGGTAGTTTTGTGAGTTACATAGAGCTACATCTGCTATAAATTCAGGGTTAGCTACTCAGAGCACGCTACTTCTCGGCTACCCGCTCCACCATCTTCCCTCTCGCTCCCGTCGCCTGTCCCAATTCAAAGACTCCTTCAAATGCGGTCGACGAATGCGGCCTTCTTTTCGCCTGATTGAAGGATGGGTCCGGTGTATCATTCAATAGGTAGCATTTCCCAAGATGCCTTGCGGGCCGGCCGGCAGAAAAACTTAAAAACAATGGCGGACAGTGAAGCGGGAGCTGTCGGAGAGGATTGTGCATATAAATGTCAGTATAAACTTGAAAACTGTTAGGTTAAGGACTTTTTGTGATACATGAACGTTATTTTAGTTAGAAATGTTACAGTAAAAGTGCTTGTATTGCGGTCTCGGCTCGTATGTTCGGCCGCTCGGTGTCGTACTTCTCCCGCTACGTTTCCCCCTGATTTTAATAGAAGTTTGTATTTTAGGAACAAAAGAGAAAACCAGGGAATTTATTAAGCTTAGGGCGGAGATGGACCACATCATCACTGGAGCCAAGTATTCGGCGGCTGTGGCATGGAGGTACAATAACATCTCATATTTTAAAAACTCGTTTGAGCTTATTTTTTCAGCGAAAACATGAAAGGAATAACCCGTTGTCCTCTTTTCTCTATCTGTTTTTTTTTTCTTACATGTTTGTTAAGACTGTTCTGGAGAAAATGGGCGTCCAGGGGAAGGTGCCAGCGATGACCAGCTTCTGGATCTGATCAGGGAGGACATGAGGCTGCAGATGGAGGCAGAGCAGCAGAGGGCACAGGAGAGAAGGAAGAACTTTGACAGCTTTTTACTTTGCTAGAAAAAATGGTTAATAAAGATTAAACATGTACATATAAAAGAAATATCTAAATAAAATCAGTTCTGCATTAAACTCTTGAATTTTATTTTTGTTTACAAATGAGAATTGTTTACTAGAGGGTATCCGCTGGGTCTTGAAAAGTCTTAAAAGGTGATAAATCGGTTTTGGTCAAATTAAGACCCTTAGAAAGTATTAAAAACTATTATCACATCTTTGCTCAGGCTCAGCTTGTCGAAAGTATTTTCTCTGAATTAGCTCTCCAACAGTCAAGGAAATGATTAACCCCCAGAGACCCACGGTTGTAGTATTACAACATCAGATTTAAGTCCACAAAAATAAACCTTCCTCATTTTTTTTCTTTTTAAAACCACATTTACATTGCTAATAGGTCCTATTGTTCAGTTCTGCAACACTATTGGCTGTTAAAATGTGTAAATAGGCCCGTTTATCTGGCCTCCTAGAACAACATGTGAAAGGTTAAAAAAAGATTTTGCAGTTGTTTTCTAAATTTGGGTTTCTGGGGGTTAAAAAGCTAAATAAAACGTTGAGCTCTGTCGTTTAAAGTTCCTTCTCCCTTCTGCCCAGCGGTTCCACGGTTGCTAGGCGACGGAACGTTCGCCGAGGGAGTTCATGAATGCTAGGCCTGTCCAAATTCACAGCCGTTAACATCCGGTCTACCCGGCCGACGGAGGACGCAGCCCACGTCGGCCGGGTGGGCTGGGTCCTTCGAAGGATGCAGACCCTGAATTGAGACACAGCCATCGTTGCTCATTGGTCACGTGACTTTCAGTAAACAAATCAAGCTCCGACAAAGTGCTTTGCTCTGCGGTGGTTCGTTTTGGTGATACAAGCTTCGAATCCTGCGTGTCACAGGTAACATCACTACCTCTGCCTATAATGGACCTCTGAATCAGAATCAATGCTCACCTATGTTCTCCCTCTTCCAGATGCTGAGCTGTCATAGCAGTACCTACCTCAGACTTTTCTGTGCATCCTCAGTTCCTTCGTTATAAATAAATC
This sequence comes from Nothobranchius furzeri, assembly GCF_043380555.1. Lineage (NCBI taxonomy): Eukaryota > Metazoa > Chordata > Actinopteri > Cyprinodontiformes > Nothobranchiidae > Nothobranchius > Nothobranchius furzeri. The sequence goes on from NC_091757.1 coordinate 57,604,486, forward strand.
ATTTTTGACCCCCGTTCTTGGTCTGTGTTGCATTCTGCATCTCTTGGGTCTGGTACCTTCCTCCAAACATGACAACTATTTGTGACATAATATAGATGCCTTGATTAAACTAGTAGCCCCCCATTTTATTTTATAGTTAAGTAATGTAACGTTGATAAAAACTATTAGAAGTCCATTCTGCAGTCTGAGCAATAATTACAGTTAGCCAGCAGAGGGCGCTCAGTGCGTTGTGCAGCAGTAGCTGACGCTCCCACAGAAGAAGTGAGGGAGCAGGCTGCCACTGGCTGGCTGTGTCTCAGTTCAGGGTCTGCATCCTACTTTTTTTTTTTTTGGGGGGGGGGGGGGGGGGGTGTATTTTTTTATTTTTATTTTTATTTTTTCAAAACTTTATTGAACAAGGTGAAAGTATACAATCAAATTGCATACAAAATTGAACAAAGATGAAACATATGCCAGGGGGTGTACTACAGAAATGTTACACACATCCAAATAACTTATAGGTGGTGCAAATAGATACAGTTTTTAAAGCTTTTTTGTTTAGTGATCCACTAATCAATTTTATGTAAGATAGAGTGTCACTATAATAGTGCTTGAAATTAGGTTTTTGGTTACTATATTTGCATTTGTGGAGATAGAATTTAGCTAGAATAATTAACAAATTTATAACAAAGTATACATCTTACTTTCTATGCTTGCGAAAAAAACAAAATACAACATTTTCCCATTTTAGAACAAAGTCCTTGAAGAGCTGTCCGATAATAAATCTGCTAAAGTCTTTCCAAAACGTTGTAGCATGTGAACAGATCCAGAAGAGGTGCTGAACGGTCTCAGGGTGGCTTCCACAAAAACAGCAATTCACATCAATGTCCCTCTTAAACTTTGTCATAATGTGATTAGCTGGGTAACACTTATGAAGTATTTTGAATGAAACTTCTTTGACCTTATTTGTCACAAAATACTTATTAGGAATGGTCCATACTCTTTCCCAACTGATGTCAGTGACAAAGGAATTCCAATAAAAAATCACATATGGAACAGATAAGGATTCACTCTGAAATAAAGCACGAATATTCCTATTACTGTTTTTATGCTCGATAAGACAAACTTTTCCTACGTATGTGTTCACAGGGTCGGGAAGAGAAATAGGTGGTACAACTGGTAGAACACCTTTAAAAAGCATTCTAACACCCATAGGTATTGCAGCAAACAGTATGGCATATTCTTTGGGAGTTGCCGGAAATTTATATGTGTTTAGGAGTTCTGTGTAAGACATAAGCTGTCCATTAGTATTATACAACTGATTCACAAAAATGATCTGTTTCTCAACCCAATTAGAGAAAAACAATGACTTATTTTTATACACTATGTTCCTGTTATTCCAGATCAAGTATGTATGGGGAGTAAAATTATGTTTATAAATCAGTGACCAGGCTAATAGAACTTGTTTGTGAAACATTGAAAGTTTTTCTGGAAGCTTTCCTACATTGTAGTCACAACCCACCCAGGATAAAAGTGAGACCACCAAATTTAGAGAAGATATAGTGAGGAATAAAATTCCAAATGGAGACAGGATTTTTAAGAAAATGTTTTGCCCAGTTAATTTTAAATGTGTTGTTTAAGGTAGTGAAGTCCAAGATATTGAGTCCTCCATGTTGATAGTCGTTCATTATTACACTCTTTCTAATATAATGTGTTTTGTTTTTCCACAAGAAGTTGAAGAGCATTCGGTCAATTTCCCCACAAGTTGTGTTGTCCACATGCAGAGATATGGCAGCATAAGTCAGGCGAGACAAACCTTCTGCTTTGGAGAGCAACACTCGTCCTCTTAAACTTAAATCTCTTTGTAACCACTGATTTAACTTAGATTGAGTTTTTTTTAATTATTGGAGAGAAATTAGAGGTAATTCTGGTTTTTTGATCTTTACAGATAATCAAGCCTAAATATGTTACTTCGTGTTGAATAGCTATGTTACAAATACTATGATCATTACAATTGTTGATAGGTAATAACTGACATTTGTTTAAATTTAATATTAATCCAGAAGCTTTTGAGAAGTCATCTAAAATTTTCAGGGCAATTGACACCTGATTAGCATTTTTAAGAAAAATTGTGGTATCATCTGCCAGTTGGCTGATGACAACCTCTCTGTCTGCTATGTTTATACCTTTCATAGGACTATTAGCAATATAAGAAGCGATAATTTGGGTACAAAGTAGAAAAAGATAAGGGCTGATGGGGCACCCTTGGCGTACACCTCGATTCAGGCAAAAACAAGATGTGGTGCCATTTTTCATTCTGATAGAGCTATTTGCGCCAGAGTATAAAGTTTTGATGGCGTTGCAGAAGAAATCACCTAAGCCAAATTTCCTGAGTGAGAGAAATATAAATTCATGCTCAATAGAGTCAAAAGCTTTGTAGAAGTCAAGGAAAAGGATCAATGAATCATCCAGGATTAGGTCAGAGTAGTCCAGGATATCTAAGACGAGTCTAATATTATTGGAGATGTGCCTTTTTGTCATAAATCCCGATTGTGTCTCATCTATAACATCATCCAAAACATCTTTAATTCTCCTGGCCAGCAATAGAGCTAGAATTTTATAATCATTATTTAGGAGGCTTACTGGCCTCCAATTATCTATGGAAAGTAAGTCCTTCTTAGGTTTAGGAATTAGAGTAATGAGTCCTTGTGTGAGGGTGGGTGGAAGAGTGCCCTTTTCAATGCTTTCGTTATAAACCTGTAACAGAAATGGTGCTAACTGGGAAGAGAACATTTTATAAAATTCTGCTACCAATCCATCTGTGCCTGGAGACTTGTTGTTCTTAAGAAGATTAATGGAGTCCAGTATCTCTTTTTCAGTGAACGAACTGTCACAATAAAGCCTATCTGCAGTTTTAATTACTCTTATATTATTTACAGAGTCGATGAACTGAGTAGCAACATTTGCCTTATATTTTGATTCATACAACTTTGAGTAAAATTTACAGCAAAATTGAGAGAGGGTTTTGGCATCATTAGTGATCGTACCATTAATGTTCAACTGATGGATGGTATTGGATTGAGATCTAGATTTTTCTAAACGGAAAAAATAAGCAGAGTTCTGTTCTCCTTCCTCTATCCATTTTTTTCTTGAACGAACAAAAGCACCTTCAGCTTTCTGGCGATAAAGCTCGTCAAGTTTAGAATGAAGGGTCCTAAGTTTCAATTTATCCTCCTCTGAGACTTCATCTGGTGGCAGTTGATATATTGATGAAATTTGAACAATTAATTTGTCTTCCTCTTCTGATCTTGCCTTAGCCATTTTTGCCCCATACTGTCTCAAAAATTTACCCGTTTCAAATTTAAAAAGTTCCCAGTTTATACTGTAAGACTTCTCAATATTACCCTTGTTGAAAAAGTGTTTTAACAATCGTGTAACTTCAGCTTTTACAAATGTATGGTTCAAAAGTGAACTATTCAACTTCCAGTATGAAGATCTATTAATATTTTCAGTAGGAAGAAATTGTAAATTGATGTATATTGCTCTATGGTCAGTGAGTGGCGTTGTGAGGATATTGACCGTAATGCTATCTTTGGACAGATTTTTAGAAATTAACCAAAAATCAATACGTGATTTCCTTGAACCAGAGTGGTTACTCCATGTAAATGACATATCATCAGGAAATTTCTCTCTCCAAATATCAGTTACATTAAATTTATCCATAAATGCTTCCATCCTCAAGTTACTTTTAAAACGTTGTGCTGGGGGGCATCTATCTATAGTATCATTGAGCGATACATTAAAATCTCCGCCTAATAACAAAAGTGAGCTAGGATATTTAGAAAGCCAAAAAGTAATTCTCGTATCTAATGAGTCAATTAATTTATCATTTTCGGACTTGATATTATAACCATATACATTAACAATTATGAAAATGTAGTGATTGTATTCGACTACCAAACAAATATAATGACCTAAGGAATCACAGTCTGATTGTAGAACAGTACCACCAAAAGTACCTTTGAGAGTTGTGACCCCAGCTGACCTCTTTGAGCCATGCGAATACCAGATATCGTTACCCCACTGGGATTTCCAGAAGTTCACGTCAGTGGAAACAGAATGGCTTTCTTGGAAAAAAACAGAAATCACTATGACATTTTTTAGCAAACAAAAATAGAGCTTTACGTTTACAAGATTGTTTTAACCCCCTGGCATTAAGAGAAACAATAGAAAATGACAGTATAGAAAACAGAAACTGAACAATTAGAAATGTGAATAGAACTAATAGATAGTGTTTAATAGAAAAGTAAGTATCAAAAAGGGACCGAGCACTGCATTTATAAAAATTTTTTTGGTAAAAGTGTTATAACATTAACTTCTCAATAACCAAAATATCAAATGCATAAAAATAAACAGCAAACAAAAGCAGTTGTACTTCCTGGCAGTTTTAACCTTCTTTCTTATTTATCCATTATTCTCCATTTTCATTCTGAGGACGGAAAAACTTCTGTCCCATTCACAAAACCTCGACATCCGACGTAGTAGGCCTTTTTGTTCTCCTTGTGAGCCTGCTCAATAATGGGCCACAGTTTGCTCCGACGATCTCTATCTTCCTTTGAGAGGTCCTCTGCAAACTTCAGGTCACGGTTCTCCTTCAGGTATGGGGCTGTCTTCGCGGCTTTCCACAGATCATCTCTGATCCTGCGGGAGACGAACTGGATAATGATAGCTCTGGGCCTGGTGCTGTTTGGGCGTTTAGGGCCGACGCGGTGCACAGTGTCAATAGCTTCCCGTAGACAATTTTTACTTTCAGACAGCACTGCCTGAAAGATCTCAACAACACCCTTCCATACATCTTCCCGCTCAGCTTCTTTAACACCAAACAGCCTGAGGTTCCACCGTCTGGAGTTTCGTTCCAGGTCTGTGATTCTCTGCTGGTTGGTATCCACGCGACCTTCCTCTTTAGCGATTTTCTGCTCCAAAGAGCCAACTCTGCCTTTTACATTTCGTATTTCCTCACATGCAAAGTCAGCAGTCTTTCTAATACCAGCAATCTGTAGTGCAAGGTCATCCATCCTTTTATTTATTAGTTTTGACAATGCTTCAACGACATCCACGTTACCTTCCTTGGAGTGCATCGCTTTCTTTGGCGCTGGAGATTGGCTGGGTGTGATGGGTATAGGTGGAAACTCGTCCATCAATTCGTCCGTTATTGGAAGAGGAAGTGAGGCAGCCGCATAATTATGACAGTTGTCAACCAATGAATTCACCAGCGCAGCCGCCTGGTTATCTTCTGCCTTATTAGCATCAGCCATTAGCATTAGTTTTGTTCTGGAACTGCTCGACGGTCTCTTGTTATCCCGGTTAGACATTTTGCCGCTTACTTCTCAAAAACGTGTTCTTTTTTGGTTGAGAAACAAAACAGCTCAAAAACTCTTGATTTGACGTGATGTTTTTACCTTATTGTAGAGTTACATTTGCAGAGCTCGGCAGTAAGCGTCTACTTACTCAGCCATCTTGGCACCCTCCCGGGTCTGCATCCTACGTCGGCCGGATTCGTCGGCCGGTTAGTCACAGCGCCGCGACTAGGCCTGTCCCAATTCGAAGACTCCTTCAAATGCGGTCGACGAATGCGGCCTTCTTTTTGCCTGAATGAAGGATGGGTCCGGTGTATCCTTCAACAGGTAGCATTTCCCAAGATGCCTTGCGGGCCGGCCGGCAGAAAAACTTAAAAACAATGGCGGACAGTGAAGCGGGAGCTGTCGGAGAGGATTGCGCATATAAATGTCAGTATAAACTTGAAAACTGTTAGGTTAAGGAACTGGGCGTCGGCTGGTGCATCACCTTTTATAGTCCTGATCCTACCACTGCCAAACACAGTTCCACCATAATTGTTTCCAACTAATTTACATTTAAGCAAACATTACTTCCCCATTTATCTTATTTTATTAGACTTTAAAAGCATACATATATATTTTTTTATTTAATTTTTTTTCTTTTTTAACAAAAACAATTGCACCAATAATATCCAAAGCAGAATTCACAAGCACAGAGACTCAAAATCCCGAAACAGTTTCCAGGAGGGACCGAGGCTGTACTGAGGCCTTTCCACGGAGCTAGCTCTGTGGTCACGTGGGTCTGAGGCGGCGGTCACGTGTGTCGGCTGCTCATTAATTATACAGAATTTTAGGCTTTCAATACACTTAAACAGAAGAGTGAGAAAAAAATTCACCCCCCTCAGAGTTGTCATGAGTATAAACTAGATAATTTAGACAAAAAACATGTTTTGGTACCAGGCTGTAAACATGTTTATTTCTGCTGTGAAATTGGCATTTTTAACATGGGAGTCAATGAGGATTTGCTCGCTTCTGGCACCAGCCACCAGCGGATGAGGGTGGAACTACAATTTCTCTTACTTCCGGGATGGGACCATTTTTAGAGCTGCATTGTGGGGGCTTGGGGCCACATAAAAATGCTCGGCGGGCCTTGAGTCTGACATATGTGATCTAGGACTTAAATGTACTAACTTTTAACACCAGAGCAGGCATGGCATATTCTGAGAATGATCAGGAACACTAACTGGTTCCAGTTGGGTGACTGGAGGTTGATGGGAAGATAAAAGATCATGGCGAGGAAATAATGATCTGACGAACAGGTGAGCGGACCTTCCTTACATGGGAAGTCCTGATGTCACGTTAAGAAGGGGGTGCTGCAGACCCGCAGATTCACGCCTGCAGCAGCGAATCTGGTGTGATCTCCAGCCCGATCACAACTTCCTCGTTCCTCGCTGCCCCTGATGTACTTAAGCATCCGCCCCTTAGCTGATGACAGCTTCAACACACCTCGCTGCTTAATGATAGTAATGCATGTGATGTTTAGACAGAGACTCGTCTCAGAAACGTATAACTCCCCGACACAATTGTTTAGAAAATCATCAGAAAAGTTTCAGAGTGTTTCAGTTTTAACTTAAACTTCTGTTTTCAACTTTAAGACACGTTGTCTGTGATTGTTTACAGAGTAGAGAGAACACGGAGCGCTCTCCAGCGGCAGCCAGGTGCCTCTCGTTTGTCTGACTACTTTCATAAACTACTGTTAGGGCACAGAATTATTCAGTCTGGTGCTTTCAGCGCTGCACAGATGTTACGTAAATGTTAAAAATATAGCTTAACGCAACTTTTGTAAAGTTTCTGGGGCCACCAGGCAGCCGCAGCAGAGACGATCTCTGAAAAATGTCTGCGACACGGACTCCGTTGTTGTCTGGAAGTTTTTTTTCCAAGTTAAGAAAAGAGGTGGACGTGTTTCCTAAATCCTGCATCAGTCCCAGCAAGGAAAGTTCTTTCTGTTTTTATTCCGTTTTAGTTTTAGAAATGCAAGCTGCGATTAAATGCGTTAATTTTTTTTAACGCGTTATTTTTTTTCTAATTAATTAATCGTAATTAACGCGTTAAAGTCCCGGCCCTAAAATAAATATTTTGTTCTAACAAACCTGACAATTTGCTTATGACTCACTTTTTTATGCACTGTGGAAAGAACTTTTCCATGCAGCAAAACGACCTCAAATCCGTGTCTGCTGAAAGGTTTTTGGAACGATTTTGTTCAGTGATGCATGAAAAATAAAGACAGTGTTTTTTGTTATTCATGTCATTGTCTGGTCATTTAATGCACAAAAAGCCACACTGTTCCTCTTACAGGCAATACAATCCTTACAGACTTTGTTAGCAGAGCTAAATGTTTTACACATTCTACAGATTTTCATCCATATAATATCTGAGAAAGTAAATGACCAACATTTATGTTAGAATCAGAGGATTTTTCAAACAATTCACTCCAAAAGTAACACATTCATGAAGTTTTTCCACATAATTTTGAAGGAGAAACAGATATTTAAAGGTACATTACAGTATGTAGAAAGGAAGTGAAAATGACATCCTGTGGTAACATTTGGTTACTGCAACCACTTTAAACAACTCTGGAGCTTTTTGCCGGCTGTCGTAAAATTACGATTGTCGGCGCAGCAGTGCTAGCTCGCAGGAGACAAGACAACCCCACAGTCAATGAGTAGTTACATCACTCATTTCTTTGTTTTGAAAGGAGATACACCGACAATCCCCACTGCAGCTGGATTTGAAACATGTTTCAGTTTAACCTTCCTTCAAAAATGCCTGAAACATTAGACTCTTTTGGGATTTTCTCATATGTAAAATTCTCACCGTATTTTTACATATTGCACCTTTAACATTTATTTCAACATAAAAAAACAAAACATTTCCTTTCTGATGATGCCAGAAAATTTCTGGTACCTTTCAAAAATGAAAGGACCACAGAAATTATTCTCACACATCCATTAATTTAGAATGATTAACATTCTGGTTACAAACTCTTCACCAGAAACGTGCTTTTTAAACACATTTTTGATTAAAAACCTAACGAGAATAGACCTAAAGAACAGGAGAACGGATGACAAGCAAAAGCTAATTATAAGAATTCTAAAAGAACAAAAAGCTCACCACATCTAAGTGTGAATGATTGCACTGATCTGTGTATTAAACCTCAGTCAAAGTCAGAATTTACAACAAAGAGCACATTTTGCTGAGTCATGGGACAGTCATGAGGTCAGCTTTTACTGTTTGGGTTGTCTAAACAAGCTTGGATCCAGAGACTGTTTCAGAGTTCAGGATAAACTTTATTTCTCAAAAATAAAGTTTATTTTGGTTTTAATTGATATCTAGATGTTTTGGTCACTGTCAGTTATAGCGGTAGAGTGGTTTTAGCTATTTACCAACTCCTGTACAAAGATTTTCACCAGAGAGATCACAATAAAAACACTAGTAAAAACTCAACTTTACCCTAAAAGCTGTATGAAATAGGGTCAAATATCGGTTAGTGCCTCATGCAATGTTAAATGGATCCTGCTCTTTTTACAAGATGCAATAAGTCACATGAGTTCATTCAGCCCTAAACTGCTTTTCTCCTGTCAAAATGCCAAACGTAAATATCATTTTCGTTTGTGATGAGCCTCAAGATCAAGATTTTCTTTCCTTTTCCCTTTCTGTTTTATTTTTTAGCCGTGCAGCAGCATCTTTGCATCAGTCATCACTTCCCTGCTTTAGTTACGGCGGTTTGAGACCTAAACCCTGGTGAAGATTTAAGACTAGCAAATAAAAAGCACTGTCATAAATATTATTAGACATCAACTACAAGAGCAACTGTCAGCTAGCTAAAGGAACAACTGATTAATGTTAGCTTCATGTGCATTCAAGTAAAAGGTAAAACATAATTTGGCTGTGAGTTGCGTACAAGTTGAGTGTTTATGAATTATTTTATACAAGATTTAACATAAAACAAACTAGCATTAATGTCGGACATTCACAGAGAAATAAAATAAAGTTCTGATTTGTGACTCTAAGGGTTAATTACTAATATTTCATGTTTCTAGTTTGGAAACTAAAGTTTAAATGAGAGTTTCTTACTTATTTTAATGTAAAATTAATATTTATTTGTATATTTTAACCCAGTGTACTTCAGCTAATGCTACCAATATAGGGCCTACGAGGAGCTGCAGTTTAGTCAAAATAATTGGTTCATTTCCAGAAACTGATGTAGGCCGACACCACATTCTGCTGTTGTTTACTTTGAACACAACAGATATTGTCTGTTCATAATTTTATGGCTTATTGTTGGAATGTTGAACATTATTTAAAAAACCTGAAGAATCTCAACAACGTCTGAAGCTGATAGTCAAACTACAACAACCAAAGGACCACCATGTAGATACTGACTAGTCTTGTAATCAAACGCCATCTTGAAGAGTCTGATACCTCTTGTGGAGAAAGGCCTAGAATGAGGATCTGCTCCACGCTTAGACATCAAATCTGATTACAAAGAAAACAAAAACACTGATCCAACTCCTTCCCTGAGATTAGGCAGTGATTTCAGTGTAAATAACCTGTTGTAAAGGCAACAGCCAATCAGAAATGGAAGATTTGAATTTCCAGCTGAAATACATTTTTGATTTCCAGCAACCAAGAACTGTAATGGAAGCAGTAATACAGAGCTACTGAGCAGATTCTGGATAAGGAAAACAAGTGGCGTGTCTGCAGAATGAAAACCAATTGCTTTAACGTTTGCCATGCTTATGTGTAACACAACTATAGTCACCAGTGAGCCGATTTTCACGACTGGTGGTTTCCACAGTCGGCTAATATGTCTCTGAGCAGTGTGTTAGGCTGAGTTTGGTCACACCTTCCCTGTGCAGCTTGTACAGCAGCTTGAATTCACTGGGCAGTTGATGAGTCTCCTGCCACTTGGTGGTGAACTTGGTCCCTTTCTTGTCGTAGTAGTGATAGGGCAACTCCTTGCCTGTGTTGGGGTCCCAGCCAAAGGGCCAGAAGCCGTAAAGGTGGATTTCGTCACACATGGCGGAGGCCAGCGTGTACATGAGGATCCCGGTGCTCAGACGTTTGGGAGAGAGGTTTTTAGTCTTCCAATATCTGTGAGGAAAGTCGGAAAATCAGGAATTAATCCAAGTGCATAAGTAATGCAAAAATGTTATTTTCCAGCCACTTACACCTGATAAGAAACATGTTGCCAGTCAGTTCATTTGGATTTTTACTAATCTACACCACATTTACAATCAAGCATGAATTTCTTTAGAGAAAGCTAACTAGTAGAGCTGTTCACTGCATGATTTCATTATTGTTTAATATGATGTCAGTATTGTAGCCACTCAATAGAAATCAGATTACACAAAGACCTAAATATATTCTTTTTTCAGCTATCGTTCCTCATGGATCATGAAATTATCTATCAAACAACTATTTAGGTGATACTTTGTTACATGTAATGGGATTTTTTTCTGATGTACTGTTTCTAAACTCCCAACCTGAGAGCAGCATTATGCTAGCACTGCATGCTTTTATGTTTATTACCATTATTGTTCTTAGCTAATATCACTACTGTTAATAATGCTGCTTATATAAAATTAAATTCAACAAGTAAGTTCATTAGTCACTGAAACACCTGAATCTGGAACATCTCAAGTTACAAAAGATCCAAATAAAAGGCTTCACATGCAACCGAACATATAATTTTATATAAGATTAACAAAGCTAAAGTCACTGCTTCTGGTCTGCTGTTTTAAATTATTTTTAATCAAAACCTTTTATTTCATTGTATCTTTAAGTCATCCACATGGCGCTCCAGGGTTAGTACCTTTTTCAAAAACCTGCCATTTTCAGCCTTGTTCAGGTTTACTGCCCTCTAGTGGAGGAAGTAAAGGGTAAATTTTATTTCTTCTTTCCAGTTTTGTTATATGATTACATAATAGAAATAATTGTTTATTATGTAGTTGGTAAATTGGTATTAGCCACAATTGAAAAACATTATTATTATTATTATTATTATTATTATTATTATTATTATTACACATATCAAGCTTTAAAGGCTTTTAGGGTTTTAAAATTGAAGTTTCAATCTTTTTTTTTCTCTGCAACATTCAAAATAAGTGGTCAATTGTATTTATTATACAAACAAAATAATTTTCCAACTTGCACTATATTATATTTATCAGCAGCATTTATTTGACACCAACAAATAAGGTCATTTGATATGTTGCTGACAAAAATGCAGCGTTCTGTAGAGAATGTACTCGTATCTGTTTCTTGCATTTTGGATATTTATATATTATATATGGAGTTGTAAATATGAGTCTAAATGTGCTGGAACGTGATAGTAACCATCCACCTCATCCGTTGTGTCTTACTTGTTGACATCATGCATGATGTTTCCTGGCCAGGCCAGCTCGACCTTCAGCTGACCTTTGTGCTCCACAAAGAAGTCCACCAGGGTTCGAGTTACTGTGGCAGACGTGTGAAGGAAGAAGGCAGGAATCCACAGGATGGCTCCCTCCAGCTTCTTCAAGTTCAGGAAGAAGTTGTTCCTGTCTTGAATGGTCAGCAGGTTGTTGTAGTATCGCTCCAGGATGCTGGGGTTGAAAGTGGTCATGTTGGTCTTCTTTCCTACATCTTTGGAGTAAATCTCCGTTGGAGCAAAGTTGCAACGAAACACAAAGTCGGCTTGGTCGATTTCTGGGCCGCAGTGGCTTCCTGTGAGGATGCCGCTGTTCCCAACCACAGCACACATGCTGTAGTGCTTGTTGAGGATGGGAGAAGTGTCTGGGAGCAGGGACTTGAAGTTGTTACTGATGGAGAAGACATACTTTTGGCTGGAGTAGTCAAAGTGCATCAGCTGGCCCACGCGCACACTGCTCTTAGTGAGGGAGAAGTTGTTGGGAATGTCGATGAAGCTGAAGATATCTTTCCTGAAAATAACAAAAAAAAAGAAAACATTTCAGAATCTATGGAATGAAATCAAATTTGTTATAATTTATAGTTTCTTTAATATAATGTTTATCTGGTTATTTATGTTTCCATGTTTTTTTAAAACTAAATGGTAAACGATTACCTTTGGTGGGAAAATGCTGTCCTGTTGAACTTCCATTTGTATGGTTTTCCTTGAAGCTCCTCATTCAGAGCATTTGTTAAAGGGATGAAAGACGGGTCCAGGAAGTTCATGGCAAACTGGGACCTGAAGACGAAAATGTAAACAACGCAACAGAAAGCTGAATCATTGTTATGAAACAGATGAAACCTTAACGATGGATTTGTTTTGTGGTTTTAAACAGAAACCCCCATGACTGGTGTCTACTGCAGGTAAGATACTAACTGCTCATAATGATTACACACAACCACACTTTATAAAATGAGCTCTTTACATAAATCAGAGTGAGAACCCAGTGGTTTTCATTAAAATAATCTAATTTACTTTTTGAGTTTCCTATTTTGTTGGTTTTTTATTAAATTGATTGATGAAATAAGTACTAAATGGGAACATTTCAGACTGACTCCAAGTGTCTGGAAACAGTATTTTTGCTTGCAGTTTTCTAAAAATGAGGAACATTCTGTCCCAGAATGAAGCTGAAAAACTGGTTCATGTGAGTCTCATCTAGGCTGGACTAAAGTAACACTCTATTATTAGAAAGTCCAAGAAAATCATCTAAATCCTTCAGCTGGTTTAAAAATACTCCTGCAAGTTCTGATGAAAACTGCAGGTGAAATTATTTTATCCTCACTTTAATAAATTCAGTTTAAATTTAGAATGCTATTCAAAATCATTCTGATAATATAATTAAAGGTAAGTTCTTAATTTAACAGACATCTTTGTCTCAGCTTGCAGACTGACAGGACCAGAGCGAGTGCCTCAGCTTCCTTTTGAACGACACGCCCTGTTTATCTTTGAGATTATTCAAAAATTGTGTCTGTTTTGAAAAAGATTGTTGTTGAGAAGATAATGCCAAAGTAGGCAGTTTACTTCAGCTTTTCAATTCATAAATATGGGAATTCTTCTAGTGCAAAATATATTAACTTTCAACCTTTCATCATTGACAATTTAATTCATTCAAACTTGCAACACTTCAGTGAGAAATAATGAGATTTTTTGGGTCGAATAGTAAAAGTGGGTTAATAACACAAAATATCCCTATAATGTAATAATGGATAAAGCGGCAAAAAAACAAAAATATATTAAATATTTCAAATTTTACACCTTCAAATAAATAAATTGTTGCTCCTTGAGTGGAAATTTTAAAGTAACTGTTGCATTTTGAGGTTTTTTGATCAAATTAATGTTTTTAATAAAAAATTACTTCTATTATAGATTTAATGTTGCAGGCAGCAACTGTGGAACTTGATTTAAATTAAACATGAATTAATTAGATGGATACCAAACCACCAATACCAATACAACCTGTTAAAGTGTTGCTTCACATTTCAGCACCTTGGGCAGTTCAATTCAATTCAAGTTTATTTATAAAGCGCCAAATCACGACAAGAGTCGTCTCAAGGCACTTCACATAATAAACATTCCAATTCAGGTCAGTTCATTAAGCCAATCAGAAATAATGTTTCCTATATGAGGAACCCAGCAAATTGCATCGAGTCACTGACTAGTGTCAGTGACTATACAGCAATCCTCATACTAAGCAAGCATGCAGCGACAGTGGAGAGGAAAACTCCCTTTTAACAGGAAGAAACCTCCAGAGAATCCTGGCTCAGTATAAGCAGCCATCCTCCACGACTCACTGGGGATGGAGAAGACAGAGCAGACACACACACACACACACACACACACACACACACACACACACACACACACACACACACACACACACACACACACACACACACACGGACAAGTAGTGTGTCTATAGTTATATTGTGATTTCTTAGTAAATATTCTATTTGGTGAGAGATAAACTTTATTGTATTTATCCTAGTGGATCTATAATTAAACGGGTAAACTAGTAGTAGCACATCCAACGTCAAGGAAAGCAAAAAGTTATTATCAGGAGAGAGAGAATGTATTAGTGGTTAGCAGCAGTGTGCTAGATGATGGCCCCCTCCATGAGGCCACCACAGCTCAGCAGAACATCGTTGTAGCTTCTTCTGGGGAGAAAAACACTTAGAGAGAAAATAAAGTTAACAGCTGAAATAGCAGGAAATAATACAGTTAAAGAGCAGATAGTAGAAGAAAGCAGTAGAGTGTGGAAAGTGGTCAGTGTGTCCTCCAGCAGTCTAAGCCTATAGCAGCATAACTACAGAGATAACTCTGGATAATCTATCCTATTTAGATGGAGGCATGTTGGAGTCAGGGCAAGGGAGAGCCGTCTTTACCGACTGTACACTCCACCTCCCTCTACCTGGTTTAATCAGGTGTAAGGTGAGGATGGAGAGGTCCATAAAGGCCAAACTCCTTTGTTTACATCCACACCAGCGCTTAGCTGCATCTTTTAAATCTGCAGAACCACAAAGCTCACCGAAAGCCTGCGTGGAACATGATCCTCGGGCCTCCGGTGTAATATTTACTGGAGCTGAAGAGGCTGTCTTTTCTCAGAGACACGTAGCTGATGAGCGACAGGATGAGCACAGCGACGCTCAGGATGATCAATCCCAGGGCCTTGGCGATGCGGACCATGTTGGGAGCGTTTTCATCCCCGGTGTGCTGCGAGGCGTCGGCTTTAGGTCGTCATGTTGGGGGCTTTTCCCGACACACTGGCGCTCGCTGACTCACTTGCGACGCGGACGGCCGGTGGTTGTCGGCTGGATAGTGAAGACGTCTGGGATCGGATCGCACTCATTCCTCCGCTGCTTCTCTCTTCGCTGCTGGCGACTGAACCCTCCGGGCTTTAATCATGAGACTGGGCAGAAAAATGTGTCAACATCCTGGCAGCTATGGACAGCAGCAGGAGCAGCATCTCCTCCACCCCCTCTCTGGTGCAGGCTCCTCTGCAGCACAAAGGCAATCTTATCCAGAAATAAACTGAGAGGGACTCAGATGGGTGATGGTGGCGTCCCCACAGGAAGCACGAGACCAGAAAACGAAATTCCTTTAATATTTGGTGTCGAAAACCCTCACAAACGTTTATTTTTGCTGCCACTGGGCCTATTTTCTTTGTAATCGTTTTAATTGATCATTTAGCTTTTTAGTAGATTTATCAGTTTATGTTTGCTTTTTGGTCCTTCTCTGTGTCCATCCATGAAAACCATTTGAGATGTGTGTGTCTTAATAAAATCAGAAAAAGACATGTGGAGGACAAGAAATACAGCGTCGTCTGAGTCATCTCATTGAAGCACTGAACTTAACTGAGAAAAAAACAACTAAATAACAAATATGGAGGTGTTTGAATAAAAAGTTAAATGTTATCAACTTATATTATAATCTGACATTATCATTACCAGTATTGTACAACTATTGTTGCCCCAAACAAATAATGAAAGGGTAAAAGCAGGAAAAAGACCTGTCTTTAATCAAAGGTGACAAGCAAAACAGTTCTAAAGGGGGTCCAGGGTGGGCTAGTGCTGCCCAAACAGCAGGCTTGGGACCCCCCCCCCCCCCCCCC
This sequence comes from Nothobranchius furzeri, assembly GCF_043380555.1. Classification (NCBI taxonomy): domain Eukaryota; kingdom Metazoa; phylum Chordata; class Actinopteri; order Cyprinodontiformes; family Nothobranchiidae; genus Nothobranchius; species Nothobranchius furzeri. Next base: position 57,620,420 of record NC_091757.1, read on the forward strand.
CCCCCCACACACACACCACTTCTGAATTACTAATCAAATAAAAAATAATTCAGACAGTTTCTAAAAGTACGTTACTCCAAAAATTGCTATTAGAGGGAAACCAACTTTGCAGCGTCACAGAAAGAAACGGAGCGAACCGCGACGGGAGAGCGAGAACCAAAGGGAGGAGATGATCTGATCACCTTCATCAGTGCTTTTATAAAGTTATGGAAACGTCACAAATAAAACCCACCTGGTTGTTCAGGTGTCCCAGAAGGCTGTTTCTGTAGATGGTGACATGAGGAGGGACAGATTAAAGCCACACTGGTTTTTATTTGAACACACAACTGTTTACTAAATGATTCAGCTTCATTCCAGCATTATTTATACGTACAATAAATATTTATTTAGCTGAAAATATAATTTTATCAGAGCAGAATTTTATTAGTTGGCTTTTTGTAATGAAATGTTTACATTTAACCTTTTGTCTGCTTATTGATCTTCATAATGCTGGTAGAAATGAAGCCACAGCTGTGAAGTAGTCCATGAGTGTTATTTTATGATGCCTAGTATTTATTTTACTGTATCCCGTTCTCTGGACCAGAGCGTAGACCTGTGGTCACAGACAGGCTGCAGTCATTAAACTGGTTAACATGAGGTCAGGGTTTGCAACACAGTTCTGAGTTTAAATTGTTCTTTTGACATAGTTTGCTCGAGTCATTTGGAAGTTCCTGTTTAGTAATAAATGTGAAGAAAATTCAAATCAGTTTTTTTTTCATTTAAGCTGCAGTTTTACAGACTTTAATAAACATAAACACAAATACAAACCAGACACTGAAAGCTGAGGTTGTTCTGGAAAAAGGAGCAGAGTTACAAACGTTTTACACTTTTTTTTTTTACAATTTTAAAGCCATAAAAAATACCAGTTATATTTATGGCCATAAGAGGGTTAACCGTGATAAATTTTCTGCCTCCCACAAAGAGATGGTAAAAGTGAATGTGAGCATAATTATATACGTTTTATGACTTTATTATGTATTTTTTATTATTGACTATTACTCCAAAGAGTTCAGATGAAGGCAACTGGACTTCTTTGGTTTCTTTAAAACGTTTCACTTCTCCTCTGAGGAGCTTTGTCAGTTCTAACTGGAATATGGGAGAGTCTAGCTCATAAGCTGTAGCTGTCTGTTGTTATTTATACTCTGAGCCCTCTTTAGGTAAAAATTCTACACTGCATTTGAATTTAAATCTGCAATCGCTACTGGCCAAGAGCAGAGGTGTGGACTCGAGTCACATGACTTGGACTCGAGTCATCATTTTAATGACTTCTGACTTGACTTGATAAAATCTTTAAAGACTTACGACTTGACTGACTTGAACGCCAATGACTTGCAACTTGAATCGACTTGCATCTGTTGACTTGATGACTTGAGCACATTTGATATTTTAGCACAAAAGTGGCTCGACATGGACAAAAATCATGAATCATTCTTCGTTCTGGGTTTGATTTACTACTAAATGCAGCAGCACTTTGTTTATAATCCGTTTCAGTTGCATTTTCTGCTTGTTTGAGCAAATAAATGAAGCTTTAAGAAGCTTTATTTCTGGAATTTATTATCATTGTCAAAATGAAATGTAAATTGAAGTTAGACAGATGACTTGATAATTCAAAGTTAAGGACTTGGACTTCCACATCATTGACGTTGCACTCGACTTGGACGTCTTTGACTTGACAGGAAAGACTTGACTTGCAAAGCAGTGACTTGGTCACACCTCTGGCCAAGAGGTACACTCTGATGTTTGCTGGTACCATATGATGTCACATTGCTGTTGCGAACCTGTGTGTGTGTGTTTGTAAGCGGCTCCGCCCTCTCTGTCTGCCAGGCAACAGCATTTGTTGCATTTTTCAAACAGGAAGAGGGAGTGGCGTGGAGTGGTAGGCTCTTTAAAAAAACATGACAGCATGAACCAGGTGTGGTCTAAATGGTAAATTCGTGAAAATAAGTTAGTTAAATAAATGTGTGAAGAAAATTTGCAAGAAAAAAAACTGAAGATCTTTCAGAATTTCAGAAAACCACTTGTCCTATTTGAACTAAAAATCAGCATCAGACTAAATATGTTTTTTAAAAGTATTTTTAATTGCCTGTTATTTCTACATGTTGCAGATAAAATCTTGATACAACAGTGATTATGACATCACAAAACTATTTTTTCCTTTTACATGTTATTTACATGTTGAAGTATTTTTCTCATTTCACAGTAAGCTTATTATGGTAAACAAACACCACAAACAGTATTTCATGTTTCCATGCATTTACAGATTGGGATCTTTTCCCTCAAATATTAAATATGACTAAAGAAATATTGGATTCGTACAAACATACACTGTTATATGCATCAACGTGTAAAGTATAAAAAAATGTTAAATATTCAGAATGTTTGAGTTTATTAGCTGGTATTCAACACTTTACTAACATTCTTGAGTTCCTCCTTGTGCTTCACTGTTACCACTATAATGTTTCAATCTCCTCACGAGGCTTACGTTATATTTCATCATCAAACTGCCCAAAGTATTGCATTTTCTTCACTGCATTTTTAAGAGTTGTCTATTTTTATTACCGAGGCAGGCAACAAACTGAAAAAACACAGGCACTTAATATCAGTCCCTTTGCATACTTACGTCCCATAAACAATACAAACATAAATCAAACAGGTCTCCCCTGAAATCTAACTTGATTCAGAGGAAAATACACATCATATTTAATACACGGTCATCACTCTACACAGTTGAGAAACGTGGAGGGGAAGAAAGCTCCTTCGCCGTCACTTCCTAGAGAACCGCATAAACTTTCTTCTCCGTAGCTCATTTCCTCACAGGAGTCCTCACTGAAAAGACAAGGAGGTTATTAGGAATCAATGTGGGCTTAACTATAAACGTCTACTAACCTCTCACTCTCATTCCAGCTCATCTCAGGAATAGTTGGCAGGCCAGGGACACTAAAGTGATGGGTCTGAAGACTCTGTGCTGTTCTCCTGGACAGGATCCAAACAAGCTTCTTGTTGTCTGGTTTGTTACATTCACTGGAGCGGTATTCAGTCATGCGCTTGGTCACGAGGTCCTTCCACTGGAGCAGCTCGCTGTCACAGATCTGTGAGGAGTAAAAAAGGCAAACATCTTGGAGCCTGCTCCCATGAACACCACGCTGACCGCTCTTACTTGTAGTTAGGCAGTGGCACCATTATGGCACATTGCATGATTGTAAAGTGGGCATACACTCATTACTTTAATCAATCTGCTGTGGTCTCCAGTATGAATGAATCCCTTGTGGGTTTTGTTCTGTGGTAATAAGCTCTGGCACTGCGGTTTCAGGGACTAGAAGCTAGTTGGAGCATTTGGGGGTGGTGGAAAACATCAGGATTTTGAGTATTACTCATTAATATTCATGATATGCAATCATCTCGCCTCTGATTGACTAACAGCATCGCAACTCTTCCACTGCCCCCATTCATTCTTCTTTCTTAAGCCTGATTCATGCTTCTGCTTCTGCGTCTGCGTCAGTGCGGAGACACGCAACGCCATTATCTGTCCTTGCGGGTCTGCTGGGGAGCCCCGCAAGGACAGATGGAGTCAAGCTCTCTTTTCTAAACGTCCATTCGTTGAGACGGAGAAAGCAAACTTGTGATTGGTCAGGGCACCGCTGTCGTCTACAGCGCCGCCATAGCGCCCTCAAAACCATAAAGAGAGCCGAGGATAACTAGCGGCAGACACGGAGAAGCTTGAAGAATACCTCGCGAAAAAACTCTAAAAATATGAAAGTTTAATTCCCCCGTGACTGGAGGAGTGAAAAGATGCGCAGCAAGCGTTTTATTTGTGGACGGAAATGACAGGAAACGTGGGTTTAGAGGTGGCGAGCGGATGACGAGGTGGAGGAGGATGAGAGACAAATTTGTCTGTGTTAAAAAGTCTCTTATATAAAAAAACCACAAAATAAACACACCATCTTGGACCGGATACATGACAGGATACCGCTACGCTACGCCCTTTGCTGTCCTGGCGGGGAATTGCTTTGCAACACTCCCCAGGAGACGGAGTGTGTGCGTGTCCATGTGTGCGTGTCTCTCCCTGTTGGAGCTGACGGAGAAGCATGACTCAGGCTTTAGGTAACGTTGATGTGTTGCCTTCACAAGTAACAAGTCTGAATGTGTTCCAGCATGGTGTGCAGTTGCTAATGCTAATGATTAGCTTCCGCTCCCTCCTTGACATAAGCCAAAGCGGGTGAGCTCCTGAATGCTAATTTTACAGTGTAACATAGATCTGTGTGGCTTTATCGGATCCAGGCGTTTCTCCGTCAATTTTCTTTCAGCGGCTAAAGTAAGAACCAGGTCGAAGACTATTTTCACGTTCGTGCAAGTGAAACTTATTAAAGTGACCAATCGTATTTCAAAACGAACGTTTCTCAGTAAACTTCCACTTTAATGTAACTCTAGTCTAAAAATAAAGAGTAGTTATACTCTAACAAGTAACCTAGTCAGTAGAACATGTCTAACCATTTTATCTTCTTTCGATCTTGTTTGTTTTAATCTTATCTGTTATCCTTTGGAGTAAAGCTAATTATGTGTCTGTTGCTGCTGCTTCTTGGCCAGATCGTCGTTGTAAATGAGAATGAGTTCTCTATCGACTCATCTGGTTTAAATAAAAATAAATAAATATTTCCCAAGACAAAACGTACCTTTAGCTGCCTTTGAAAATGAGGAACAATCTTCAACAACATGGCCGACGGGAGGGTTTCAAACTCGTGAGCAATGAGGGACAAAGCCAACACCGATGGCTGCAAAGAAGAGCAGATCGGTTAGAACAAAAACTACGCTAATGATGCTATTGTGACAAATTACCGCCTGAGAACAACAATCTTACTTTTGCTTTAGAGAAAACAAGCTGGCATAAGCAGGCTTTTAGCTGGGCTTCCAGTCTCCCAATGCTTGGGATCTCCTCCCTTAAAACATAGAAGTAAGTAGTAGTAAGTACGTACATTTTATTGATATAGCGCTTAACGCAGACATAGAATCACAAAGTGCTTCACATAGATCAGGGGTGCCCAATCCTGGTCCTAGAGGGCCGGTATCCAGCAGGTTTTAGTGGTTTCTCTGCTCCAACACACTTGATTCAGTGGTTGAATCACCTGTGCAGCAGCTCATCAGGCTCTGCAGAAGCCTGTTAATCACCTGCTGATTGAATTCAGGTGTGTTGAAGAAGGGTTAAACCTAAAACCAGTTGGATACCGGCCCTCCAGGACCAGGATTGGGCACCCCTGACATAGATCAAAACAAAATAAAACAAAGTCAAAAAATCATAATGATCTCAAAACAGAAATAGACTAAAATCAGAAAAAATGAAGTCATAAAATTATAACATTTGAAGGGAAGGGAATCCTAACAGAACAGATCTCACTGGAGCAGTCACAGTAAGAGCAGGGAGTGAGAGGAAGCAAATGCGTACCTTCCAGCAGAAAGGGAGGTGAAGGCTGAGTAGTACAGGTGCAGAAAGGTCAAGGCCGTCACTGCTTTGGGCTCCACGCAGAGTTTCTCTGAAATAATTTTCTCCATGCGGTCGAGGTCGGACACGGTGAATTTGCTTTGGCTGATGCGAATGAGCTCATGAGAGGGTGAGATGTTGCTCTCTTTCTCAACCATTTTGGCAGCTATGTGAAGACAGCTTACTCCGATACAGGGAACGTGTTTTGGCTGGACCTGTAATAAACAACAGAGAAACAACTGATCTGACAACTTATGATTATAACAATTCTTACTGCTGAGCTATCAAAGCTGAGCTGTTACTGTACAGCCAATATGTCGTTATGAAATAGAATAATAAACAGGTCCAACTGACTAAAAAAGCACAAGTTTATTGCATTTTTGTAACTAAATTAATTGAATTTGAACTTTTTAAGATTTTAACATTTCAAACAACTTTTAAACAAACAGATTATTTGAGAATAATAAGTAAGACCTGCCTCTCTTGCACTTTGGAACAACCAACACTCATGTTAGAAGTCCTGAAGGTCATTCTGGTTCATACAGTCAACATGCATCTCTGTGCGTCCATGAAGTATTATTATTATTATTATTATTATTTAGTTCTCTAACATTCTGCACATAATAATCAGCAGCTTGTTTAATAAGCTTTGACTGGTAAAGTGCCTTTTGGTTAGCCTAGTGAACTAGACCAAATTCTTGCTTTATGTAGTCTGGCTTGCCAGGCTACCTTTTGGTAAATAGAGATGAGATTTTATTTGTACAGACTTTTATCCTGAGGTTTAAAAATAAGCATTGCATTCTGACACTAGGAATTCTTACCTTCATATTGGTGAGAAATCTATCAAGCAAGTTGACAGCTTGAACAAAAGTTTGAGTGCTGTAGCCAAAGAAGCTGGTCAAGCTCCACAGCTCTTGCACCTTGCCGTCCCTGCATTTTGCAGTCACTTGGCTGTGAATCTTTATACATAAAAACAACAATTATCTATTTGTTGGACATCCGTGGACCAACAATCTTTGTACTAAACTTGTATGCCTGCACTGAAGGATCAAACATATAAATGTAGGTCACCTCTGGGGATGTGGACTCCATCAGCTTCAGGCCAGTCTCCCTGGGAAGAAAGTTGTTTTCTTCTGCACAGCACGACTTTAGCTCGTTTAAGAGCGAGCTGTCAACGCCTAGAAGATCCCTCATCCTGAGCAAAAGCACATGTCAACAGTTCAACATTTAAATATGAGCAGGATCCGCACAATTCGGATTCCCAAACAATCTAAAAAAAAGGAACAAAGTTTTCAGCTAAACCACAGATACTTGGCGTCAGATTCCGAACTGCAAGTTCCCTCACCGCCTAAAATAATAATCCTTGTTTGTTATTGTATTATAAACAAATACACTTAAAACGTGTTTATAAACAAGTAGAAAGATAAATAATAAAAAGTAGAAGATGAAATGGGTGTTGGCTACTTTAGCTAGCTTGCTACAGTATGAATAAACGTTCGTCCTACCTCGTCCAGAAGCGGCCGACCTGCAGAATAACAGCGCAGCGACCGAATCATCCAGTTCACGTTTTCATTTCTCTACTTTGTTGACAATTACGAGTCAATCATGTTGAAAGAAATAAAGATGCGCAATCACAAACGGCAAGAGACCGTAGCAAATCACAAACCGAATAATAAACTTCATTGACCAGCATGCAACAATGAAAACGCAGGGTGATTACGTAAATGTAACAGGATGATGACGCAATTTTCAAATAATCGATGGCGCTAACTACGTATTTATGTTTTAACCACACGAAATTTCTTCTTGTATCATGCAATTTTATTTTAACTATGTTGTTCTACCTAGCTTGACAATTATATTTAGCTGTTCTTACTAACAGCCATCTTTGAAAATCATGAAATGAACGCTAGCTCGAAGCTAGCCGCAAAAGATGTAGCTTCTGGTGCTGTTTCCATAGTGATGAGCCTCTTTTTTTTTAAACTTATTAGCTTTTCTCAATTCATTTTTCGTCTTTTGGGGTTTGATTGTGTGGTGATGTCATCGAAATTCCATCTTTCTGCGCCTCCGCGTTCTGGATTTGCTACTGATGAAGATGTTTCAAGTTATAAAGCTGCAGCAAGAGATCAACAAGCAGAAGCTAGTAAGCTAGCCAGTTTTTGATATATATAGCTGGCCAAGTGTTTGAATTGATGATTTGATTATTTTATACCTTTTAGGAACTCGCAACACCTCCCTGAGACTGAGCAGTCTGACGCTGGATGAGCTGCGGTAAAGAGGCATCGATCATAAGCCAGTTATATCATATTTATCTGGAATATTTTTAGTAGTGTTATAGTATCCCCACTTTGAAGATGTAAACAATAAATTTGATGATTAGTAGACAAGAGAAATAGGCTAAGTAAGCTGTATTTGATGCAACACAGAGACACACAGGACAAACAACCATGCGCACACACACTCACGCCTAAGGACAATTTAGACAGACCAATCAACCTAACAGACATGTTTTTGGACGGTGGGAGGAAGCCGGGGTACCCGGAGAGAACCCACGCATGCACAGGGAGAACATGCAAACTCCATGCAGAAAGATCCCAGGCCGGGAAGTGAACCCAGGACTTTCTCGCTGCAAGGCAACAGCTCTAACCACTGCACAGCCGAGGGAACATTTCAACATCTAGAAATTATGTAGATAAAGGATTGATTTGTAGAGTCACTGTGCATTCATTTTTGTAAGACATTGGTGGACAATGTTTAAAATAATTGTATTTCTATTTAAGTTGTATTTAAGCCCAGCATCTAAATTTGCATATTTGTTGTTTTCCACTTTTCATAATAAATAAAAAAAAGAAATAGGCAGCAATAACAGACTGATGGTCTACATGTATAACTTTTTATTTCTTGGCAGTGAGGAACTTGAAAGACGAACAGAAGAAACCCAAAAACTGCAAGAGGAGGTTGAAGATGCAACCAGAGAGACTCTGAAGACACTTGGCTGCACTTACAGTTTTCCTGGACAATGCTGTCTCAGTCGTAGGTGTAATGTTGATGACATTCTATTTATCATTCAACAGACTCAGAACTGTTTGTTTTTTTCCACTGTCCCAACACCTAAAGCACAACACAGGGACTGTGAATACTGTTTATGTTTATTTATTTGGCAGACGCTTTTATCCAAAGCGACTTACAATTTTGAACCTATAGGGCATGTTGTGATCTGTGGGGGAAACCGGAGTACCCGGAGGAAACCCACGCATGCATGTGGAGAACACGCAACTCCACGCCGAAAGGCCGCAGCTGAGTTTCGAACCTGCAACCTTCTTGCTGCGGGGCAACAGTGCTGACCACTGTGCCACCATGCAGCCCATGTTTAGCTTCTACATTCTGAAAACAGGAGTATAGATTGTGGTTATCACAGTTTGTAAGATATGCAAAGCCTCAGCCTTCCTAACAAAACATTTCTCACCACTTTCAATATTAACAAGTACAGGTTGTGTTCTAAAACATCATATGCTCTTTTGGCAGATGACTCATCTGAAGATCCCCCCACTGTTTCAGCCCACCAACCGAGGATGACTCAGCCTCTGGTCTGCAGCCTGGATACTTTAAAACAGAAGGTGGTCGAGAAAGACAGAAGCTCCTATGAAAAAGAAGAACTAGGAAATGCAATAAATAATCATCTTCAACAGCTGTCTGATTTACAGCTCAACAAGGTTTTTACTGTTATGTTCTAGTCACTTATTTTATTTAGGGTTTTATCTTGAGAGTGACTGAGTGAATGATGAAGAGGTGTTTTCTCTACATATTTTTCACCTTTTTCAAAGATAAGTGATCAACCTGGGAAAGACACGTTTAGCCCCCAAAGAGCCATCATGAACCTCCAGGCTGAGCTGCATGATCTCCAGTTGGAGAAAGATGTCGTGTCTGACCTGAGGTAAAAACAGATGATGTTTTGACCCACAGGTTTTCTCACTTTTACACTGAAGGATTCAAATAAATGTGTTGATCAGATGGAGAAGATGTGCACGTTCAAAGAGGTGCAGAAAATCAAAGGTCTGAGTGGAACTTCATAGGAATTACTGGAGTGGTCTATAAAGGAGGCTTACCAAACTGAGCAATGCAGTGTGGAAGTTGAGCCATCAGAACTCCTGCTGAGAGTAGCCAAGAGGTAGTGGGAACACAGAAACTACAGAAGAAACGGTTTTCAGTGAGAAGAGAAAATTTGTTGAAAGAAAAAAACTATTTAGTGCCTTTATTAAATGTAAACGTGTTGTTTTTCATTTCTTTAAAACTAGTCAAGGATAAATGGAAGTGAAGAATATAATGGAGTGAATAAATATGTTTTAATGATTGAGATGAACTGATATGGGTTTTTTCTCTGTGTAGAGGTAATGGCACTGCTGATTTCTTTGGGACGGTTTGCATTGCTGATTATCCGCCATATCTGTAGGCTAAAATGTCTCTTAATACCGATGAATGCTCAACATTTCTGACCCTGAATCAGTTTCATTTATTTTGTTAGAACAATAGTTCAAAGCTGCCTTGTATTTTTGTAGCTAAATTATGACAAACTGTTGGTTATTAGAGCGATGTTACTCATTTCACTCTGAAATGCATCACTTTTGAGGCTACAAGGAACAAAAAGACAGCAGCTAACATTGTCACCTCCTGCCAGAATCTTATTCCACTCCCACTTCCTGTTTGAAAAATGCAACAAATACTGTTGCCTGGCAATAACAAACACACACAGGCTCACAACGACATTGTGACATCATATGGTGCCAGCTGATGTCATAAGGTACCTCTAAGCCAATAGCGATGGCAGATTTTAATTCAAATGCAGTGTAGAGTTTTTACGTGAACAACGCTAACTGTTTTCGGCAGACATTTTTTATTTTAACTAAGATGCACTTAAGTGCCAAATTATTGACTACACGTGTCTACAGCACGATTAGACACTCATTTATATAGTTTATCAGCAAAAAATGTTGATTTGCTCTTTAAACAACCGCTTTCATCACCGTGGAAACAACCTCCATAGCTTGTTTGGCTAATTTCTTACCAGCAATTGCAAAAAATGTTGTCCTCTCACTAAATATTGAATATTACTTGATTTCACAGAACAAATGCAGCAAATATGGAGGAATCTGAAAAAATGTTATGCTTCAAATAACATTTTGCACATTTTGTTAACTCTGTAACCTTACTCTTTTTTTTTTTACTCCGTCAATACCTGTTGTTGTTTTCACTATGCTGCTTGCTGTCGTCACACCAAAAATTTCCCCACTGAGGGACAATGAAGTGATTTTCTAACATTTTCTTCTCGTCATTCCCAGGACGGAGGACCTGATTACAATTCTTGACCAGGAGGTGGCGATGTTGACCAACAAACTGAGTTCATCTAAAGACAGCGGAGTCAGCTTGTGTGCAAAGTTAGATCTGCTGAAGTAAGAGGCTATCACGAATTACTCCCACATGTTTCATGTGTTTGTGTTTCATTCACCAGAAGGTTTACAGAGCAGCTTGTTCTACTGGTGGAAGAAAACCTTCATGTTGGGCTACTGTGTGTGAACATTTTATGCTGTAATTATCTCCTAAAATTGTATGTTTAGAAAAGTGACAGAAAGGCAGACATCACTGCACCAGTGTCAGATCAGTGAACTCCAGTCAACCCTGTCCAGCTACAAAGATAAGGTAAACCTGCACTGGTTTCTACCTTCTTATTGACACCTGTCTTGTCTTTACTTCATTTAAATGTCAGTAAATTAAAGCTAGCCTAACAGTTAGCATGTTTCTGAAACTTGAAACAACTGTGCTGGAGTTGTTAGTCAAGTAAACACTTCTAATGCCAGAAGGACTCCTTCTGTATTTGATTTGGGATTCTTATTGGATGTTGCAGGTTTGTTATCTGGAAAAGAAGATCCTTGAAACTGAGACTCACCTCTTTAGCTCTTGGAGGGAAAGAGAACGATCTCTTCAGCAGGCAAAAGACCTTCAGTCCCAACTCGGTCAACATAAGGTGCTTTAGTGAGGAATGTTTACCCACAATCCCGTGTTTCTCCTGGGCCACCATCCTCAACATCTGCTTCTAGTTTTCAGTAGATGCTTCAGTGGCTATGGATGTCTTCAGTGGGCGCGTCAGTACAAATCTAAACTTTCTGAGATGCTAAAAGTGTGAATTCTTACTGTACTGATATTTGTTTATTATAATTTCACAAACAAGGTTGATTACGTTTAAGCAATAACAACAAAAAAACCTGCAAAATCTTTAAACAAATCCAAATGTGGACCACATCCTGGTACTTCAGCTGATCTTGGCGCCAGGCCTCTGATCAGCTGTTTCTCCTCTACTTATTTACTTCACACATCTCATACTTCCTCTGCTGCCTGTTCTGTACGCTGTTTAGCAACTCACCTCCATCCCTGCCTTTCTGATGCATGTGATCGAGCATCTTTTCTGATTCAATCAGTGTCTTCTCTGGCATTGATTTGGCTCTTTGGGTCTTATTGCTTTTCTGTCTGACTCAGACTTTCCTTGTTTGTTTGTGAAATAGCCGCGCGCATCAGAGCAAAGCTGTGCAGCCAAATTTAAACAATCTCTGCTCTGGGACAATAACTCAAGATGGTTGAAGTCGTGCTTTTCTAAATATGCACTTGAACACTTTATAGCTTACAAGAAGGTTTTTTATATTTTAGCTCTGCATACTTAACCCTAACCCATGCTCTCATTAGTTTTTAGGCTTTAATTCTCATCTCAAACTTAGAGAAATACATTCAGATCGTCTACAGGTGTCGTGGTTTAGTTTAATAATCAGTCAAATACCAGGTCTTATGTTAGAGGTTGGCTCAAACATTCAACTGTAGAATACCCAAAGGGGCATTTTAACTGTAGCTAAACCATATTTCTCTCCTCTTTTTTCCAAGGCCTGCTGTGAGCGGCAGCAACTTGATCTCCGTGAGGACGCCGAGATCCTGAGAGGACAGCTGGAGGTGGCCAGGGAGCAGCTATTCAAAGCTGGGGAGGAGAAAACCTGCCCACAATTCCTGCTGGAGCAGAAAGCCCAGGAGGTGAAGAAATTCCAGAAACTCCTGCAGGAAAAAGAGGAGGAACTTTGCTTCAGGCAGCATCAAACCCAGCAGGTAAGAAACCAGGAAAAGTGCGGATATCCTCTTAATTTTTTTCTCCCAACAATTTCATTTTTTGCAAGTCGTATGTTTGTTGGCAGTGATGATGACATTGAATTCATGTTCTTTTTCTTCTCAGCATCTTGTGAGTTTGGAAGATGCTCAGACTCGGTGTCGGACTTTGCAGACTGAGCAAGTAAACCTGCAGCTGAAGCTGAACGACAGAGAGCGGATGGGAAGCAGCACCCAGATGACACAACAACACAGACACACGATTGACAGCCTTCAGCAGGAGAACAGCCTCCTCATCAGCCAGCTCAACCAACACAAGCTGGAGATTCAGCAGCTCCGAGTCAGTCACCCTCACCTTCCTTCATGACTTTCCGTTCACATCTCTGTCTGACTGGCTTTATGATTCAATTTGACTGATCAGGCGGAGTTGGTCCAGCAGAAGTCCAACCTGGCTTCTGTGGAGCGTCACAGGGGACAGCTGCAGGCCTCTGTTACTGAGCTGAGTCAGTGTGTCGGAGAGGAGACTCTGAAGAAGGAGCAAGTCACCACGCAACTGGAGCTGCAGCGTGTGCAGTTAACCAGTTTAACCAGTAAGATCAACGTGTGTCATCAAAAAGAGGATTTTCTCATGTTTGTGTCACACAAAAAAAGCTTTGAACCACAAATCTAGAGTTTAATTACCACAAACGATGAGCTCATGCCGCCTCGAGGCATCCGTGTGCGTTTGACGTCATGTCACATCTTTCTAAATAAGTGGAAGTAAGACGTGGCAATGCTCCGATATCTCTGACCAGGAGACTTCAGCGGTCAAGCCGTCCATTTACCAAGAAGTAAAGTTCACGCCGCTTTTCCTAGAATGAGTCCAGCTCTCAAGAATGTATTTATTTATTTTGTCAGATGGAATTATCTTTTTGTCCAGCTGTGTTAAAAAAAGCTAAGAACTGTCTTTGGTGTGTTTATTTTGTCAACCAAGCCCTTCTGTTGCTGCTTGTGTTTTCTCTATGAACAAAGGGTTTTTCTTGGGATGTGACCCGTGTTTGTGTGGGCACCATTTCAGAGGAGCACGAAGAGCTGCAGCGGCTCCACAGCTGTAAAGATGATGAACATCAGGGTGTGGTGCTGAAGCTCCAGAGTCAGCTGAGCGGCGCCCATGATGAGCTCGATAAGATCAGACGCACCCTGAGGACCCTCCAAGGCGTGGAGAGAAACGGTTTGATCCACATTTGAGTTTCAAAATTAAAGCTACCTTAATTCCTCTTTAATGAAGAAAACTCTGAGAACAGATACCAGTCGACCGCTTACAAATGTAAACAGGAAGTTCAGTTAACTTTAATTTATTGTTTTAAATTCTTGTCTACGTCTTTTCACTTTGAGAGCTAATAGAGATTTCTTTTGACAAGTCATGATCCCAAACGTTCTCTTCTCAGGTCTTCAGGTTGCTTTGGACATGCAGAAGGAGATCACTGCCAGAAGAGAGCAGGTCGACTCTCTGCAGGGCAAAATCCAGCATCTGGAGGGGGAGGTGGAGAAACTGCAGCAGGTTAAATCGTTTATTTGTGTCTGTTGCATCATTTATGGTACATAATGTGGTTTAATTAATCAGAAATATCCATCAGAAAGCTAGGAAAGCATTACTTGTTTGTTTTGTTTCCTTCCATTCCAGGAAAAACGCCATCAAAAACTGGAGAGCCACCGTCATCTCCAGGAAGTCACATTCATCAGAGAGGAGAAGAGGCAACTCGCTGCTGAACTGAAGGCTCTTCGCTCCAAAGATCAACAGTTAAAGGAGAGGATCGATGAGCTGGAAGCAATCCTTCACAAGGTGGAATATTTACACAATCAAACACGTCCTGGCCAATAAATGCAACAAACACCACCTCCTCTGAACAAAAGCAGTCAGTGTCAATAACTGTTTTTGTTATTTACTTCTAAAGATGTCAGAAAGCTTTACAAACTGTCAGGATTTCCTCCAAGTGAGCGAGCAGGAATATTTCCGTTTGAAACTCCAACACGCTCTGGACTTGAAGGTAGAGTTCTCCACTAAATGTGTTTTTATTTTTAAAATCAAAGGCCGTCCGACTTGAAGCCATTCAGATTTATCTCCTCTCCAGTTTTCCGAGTTATCTAAAACAGGGTATCCGCGGGTCCTTAAAAAGTCTTAAATTTGCTTTTCCAAATTTAAGGCCTTGAAAATCCTTAAAAAGGACAAATAATCCTTAAATCCAGTTTCCAGAGGTCTTAAATTACCAAAGACCCAATAAACAAGAATCTTTAATTTCTATAAAATTTTCGTGAATTTCTAGTTAGTGTTCAGCATTTTTTGTGTACGGTGTTGGCGTAAGCGGAACCGTACACGTTCAGTTGGTTGTGAAAGGGGGCTATTTTTAGATGAGCACATTAGCTGGTTAAGCTAGTGGGAGCTTGCGCCATGGGGAAGTGCAGTTTTAATGGTAACTGGATGGCTAATCCCACATTTGCGACATGGTTAGCACCGCTTCCAGGCAATAGCTGGAAATTATAGCTTGAATTTAATTTTAAAAATAGCTTAATTTTGGTCAAAGTGGCCTTAAAAAAGGTCTTAAAAAGTCTTAAATTTGGCTCCCTTACACCTGCAGATACCCTGTAAAAGGTCAAACATGAAACCAGTTTCATTTACAGCTACAGTGATTATGATTCTGCAGAAGTTTACCTGTTTCTGTGTCCCTAGATTTGACTGTCCAGCTATACGGAAAGCAAAATATATGTTAAGATACTATTTATTTCTGGAAAATTGACTTTAACACAGTTGTAAATGGATTTTTGTTTGCTTGATGATTTTTCTTGTAAAACACTCCTACGACCTGGTTTGCTTTATTATAGTTGATCATTTTATGGAGACTAACATGCTTATTTTTGAGTATTGTGTATTTATAATTTATAATAAAAACCACTTTTATGTTTTCTATAGGAGATCCAAGGTCAGAATTTCTCCGCTCCAGCTGATCTGGACTCCCACATTCCATCTTCACAGACGGCTCCACCCTCCTCCCAGATTAAGGTGCAGTCAGAACCTCCCCACATCCCTCATGGTTCGGTCCGTCGACTTCATGTGTGAATCATTTTTATTTGGCTGCACAGACACAAGCTCTGCTCATTTGCTTTAGTCTTTAATCAAAAACACAACACTGCATTCCTCCAGCAAGGAGGGAAAACTCAGATTGTAATCTCAACACAGCTGTGTAGGATTGTTTAATCTCATAGTGCCACTCTTCTGACACTGATGTGTTTATTGATTCAAACCTGATCAAATATTCTGTAGCTGATGATTACAGAGCACAATTTTACAAGATGTTCCCATATTTCTTGGTTTCTCGGATCAAAAGTGAGAAAATCTCTTTTTTAAACGTCTCTGTATCTTCTCGTTGCATTTGACTTTTCTTTCTCTTCTTTTGGCTCAAAGAAGCAGCAGGAGCATTCCACCTGCGAGCTCAGATCTATCGTCAGGCAGCTGCGAGGAGCGATTTCAGAGAGCCACAGCCCACACACCGATGAGAACGCGTCTGACTGCGGCTTCCACAGGAGGAGGTCCGCTCCAGAGAAAGAGCACAGAACCACATCGTACGTCTGGTTCCCTTCTCTCACTCACTGCAGGGATTAGCGTCTTACGTATAGCAGCTTAGGTCGCATTCTAAAACCATGTGATGCTATTGCTTGAGCAAGAAGCCACTGGAATGCAGGAGGAGGAGGGTGAATCCAAATGACTGGTTTTAATAACCACAAAGTGTTGCAACGTTCTGTTAATCATACCCAATGAAAATAATAAATACATATTTGCTTAGTTAAGTTCAAACCGTTCTCATAGTGTGACGTTTTCTTTCACTCTAGCAGCACTGAACAAGTTCAGTTTTGCTCCCGATTGAGGAGAGAGACCTGCGGCAGGTAGGAAGATCAGCCAAACCTGATTAGAATGATTTGCTTCTCTATTTCCTCCTCATACAACGTTCCATAAGCTGCTGCAGTCCAAGTAAAGTGCTGTATGTGCTTTCTTAAACAGTGAGCCACTTTTCCCGACAGCAGAGCCAAATGAGCGGTTAATCAGCAAAAGAGAGGGTGAGAATCAAAATTTATTTATATGTAACAATGTTCTTGTGTCTGTCTCCCATTTTTCTCTGAAAATGCACCATTCACCTTGTTCCAGTTATCTAAATCTATTTAAAATGTTATTTTAAAATAAGTTATAAAGGAATCAGACAAAGAAGGGAAGCTAAATTCTTACCAAAATAATAAGGACTCAGAATACAATAATGCTAATAAACCAATATTATTTATAATCATAAATTATGCATGCTTTGACTCTTCCAGGCCGTTGTAGATCAACCCCGGTAACTCCAGTGAAGTACACCAGCTTTCCTCAGATTCTCTCGCTGGGTCGTAAGTCACCAGTCCACACCCTCCTGACATCTGACCCAATCAGCTGACACAAAGTTTGACTGGTTTATTACCAACCTAACGCTAAGTTAACTGATCTTTATCAATTATGTTTGTTTAAGTTCCACAGATGAAGTGCGTTGTCAGAAGACGTTAATGTATTAAAATATTTGATCATGTATATTTTTTACCTTTTTAAATTAAATTACTGAAAATACATTGGTGTGTGAACTGGTTATTTATGTGTTTGGCGAGTTTTGTTTCTAACAGTCATGGCGTCCAGGACATGATAAAGACAAATCGTCTTCAGTTTGGTATTTGTCTTAAGAAAACATGAAAACAGTGTGTGGCACGTCACACAAAGTCATTCATTTACTAAAACAAAGTCCTAGGATTTGGGCTTCTGCAGTGATTGAGTCAAATGGGAACTTTTCTGGACATTAAAATATTCCAGAACCAATTGTTGCATCTGAACTAACCATCTGAGACACAAACAAGACCAAACAAATTAGTCTTTCAGCACAAACACCAGAACATCTGGCAGCACGGTGGTAGAGGGGTGATGATTTGTATAATTTTTTTGCACACTGGTGACTGTCACACAACTTAAAGGGATACTATGCAACTTTTTCAGATTTTTAAATCATTTTCTTGAGCCAGTATGTTCTAAAATGACCCTTTACACTGTAAACCTTTTCATTAGTCCTGGAAAGTTTACAGGGTTAATGAAATGTCCCTCAGACCCCGCTGCCCTCTGCTGCCAGAATATCTTCAGAGTTGCCGGTCCGGTCCCTGCTGTGGAGTGGAGCTGCAGTCTGGTTCCAACACGTTTCCAGCATATTTTAAATCATGAACGCAGCTGGTTTGATTTAGTGATGAACTGCTCCTCTCGAAACTAATGAAGGCTGAGAAGACATTTCAGCTGTTAGGTTAAGGTGTTAAAAAGACGAACTCACAGCAAGGAGATAACTAAGGGGTGCTAAAAGCAAGCAAAAATGTTACGCGTACCTTTAAATTGTGTCCTAAAATCACAGAAATCCAAACTAAAAAAGGTATTTCTCTAAGAAAAATGAATGAAAATGCTGGTGGTTTTGTTCACCTTATTTCAAGACTTGATAATAATTTAGAAAACATTAAGAAGAAGAAAATATGATTTCTATAGCGCCTCTCAAGATAAAAATCACGAGGCGCTTCACAAAAACAAAAAATGTTTAAATATAAAAAAGCATTTAGAAAATGTTTAAAAATATATTTAAAATGAGCAAAAATAGACAATTGTGATAAAAAAAACGGATACATAGGCTCATCTAACTGTGGACCCACCACCCGCAGGAGGAACATGAAGGGTCCGGTGCAATGTGGATCGGGTGGCAGACCAAGGCGGGAGCCTTGGCGGTCCGATCCCCGGACAAGAAAACTGGTTTTTGGGACATGGAACATCACCTCGCTGGCGGGAAAGGAGCAGGAGCTTGTGGCAGAGGTTGAGCGGTACCGGCTAGATATAGTCGGACTCACCTCGACACATTGCATTGGCTCTGGAACCCAAGTCCTTGAGAGGGGTTGGACACTCTCCTTTGCTGGAGTCGCTCTGGGTGAGAGGCAGTGGGCTGGGGTTGGCTTTTTGTTAGACCCAAGACTCTCTGCCTGTGTGTTGGGGTTTACCCTGGGGGACGGGAGGGTAGCTTCCCTGCGCCTTCGGGTCGGGGAACGGGTCCTGACTGTTGTTTGTGCTTATGGGCCAAGTATCAGTTCAGAGTACCCACCCTTTTTGGAGTCCCTGGGACGAGTGCTAGATAGTGCTCCATCAGGGGACTCCATTGTCCTGCTGGGGGACTTCAATGCTCACGTGGGCAATGACAGCTTGACCTGGAGGGGTGTGATTGGGAGGAACGGCCCGCCTGATCTGAACTCGAGTGGTGTTTCGTTATTGGACTTCTGTGCAAGCCGCAGTTTGGCCATAACGAACACCATGTTCGAACATAAGGATGCCCATCGGTACACTTGGTACCAGGGCAGCCTAGGTTGCAGGTCGATGATAGACTTTGTAGTCGTATCATCTGACCTGCGGCCGTATGTTTTGGACACCCGAGTGAAGAGAGGAGCGGAGCTGTCAACTGATCACCACCTGGTGGTGAGTTGGATCAGATGGCAGGGGAAGATGCCGCGTAGACCTGGCAGACCCAAACGCATAGTGAGGGTCTGATGGGAACTCATGGTAGAAGAACCTGTCAAGACGGTCTTCAACTCTCACCTCTGGCAGAGCTTTGACCGCGTCCCGAGAGCAGTGGGGGACATTGAGTCCGAGTGGGCCTTGTTCCACTCTGCGATTGTCGAGGCGGCTGTTGCTAGCTGTGGTCGTAAGGTGGCCGGTGCCAGTCGTGGTGGAAACCCCCGTACCCGCTGGTGGACACCAGAGGTTCGGGGAGCCGTCAGGCTGAAGAAGGAGGCCTACAGGGCGTGGCTGGTCTGTGGGTCTCCGAAAGCAGCAGACAGGTACCGGATAGCCAAGTGGGGTGCAGCAGTGGCAGTTGCCGAGGCAAAATCTCGGGCATGGGAGGAGTTTGGTGAGGCCATGGAGAAAGATTATCGATCGGCTCCAAAGAGGTTCTGGCAAACTGTCCGGCGCCTCAGGAGAGGAAGGCAGCAACTCTCTCACACTGTTTACAGTGGGGATGGGGAGCTGCTGACGTCAACTGAGGCTATAGTCGGACGGTGGAAGGAATACTTTGAGGAGCTCCTCAATCCCACCTATGCGCATTCCGAGGAGGAACCAGAGCTGGGAGACCTGGGGATGGACTGTCCAATCTCGGGGTCAGAAGTTGCTGAGGTAGTCAAACAACTACACAGCGGCGGAGCCCTGGGGGCGGATGAGGTTCATCCTGGGTATCTCAAGGCTATGGATGTTGTAGGGCTGTCGTGGTTGACACGTCTCTGCAACATTGCGTGGTCATCGGGGGCAGTTCCTGTGGAGTGGCAGACCGGGGTGGTGGTCCCCATCTTTAAGAAGGGTGACCTGAGGGTGTGTTCCAGCTATAGGGGGATCACACTCCTCAGCCTCCCTGGAAAGGTCTACTCCAAGGTACTGGAGAGGAGGGTCCGATCGATAGTTGAATCTCAGATTGGGGAGGAGCAATGTGGTTTTCGTCCTGGCCGTGGAACTGTGGACCAGCTCTATACCCTTGCAAGGGTGATGGAGGGGGCATGGGAGTTTGCCCAACCAATCCACATGTGCTTTGTGGATTTGGAGAAGGCTTATGACTGTGTCCCCAGGGGCACCCTGTGGGGGATGCTCCAGGAGTATGGGGTGGGTGGCTTTCTGTTAAGGGCCATTCAGTCCCTTTACCAGAGGAGCATGAGTGTGGTCCGCATAGCTGGTAGTAAGTCGGACCTGTTCCCGGTGAGGGTTGGACTCCGCCAGGGCAGCCCTTTGTCACCGGTTCTGTTCATTACCTTTATGGACAGAATTTCTAGACGCAGCCGTGGTGTGGAGTGTGTCGAGTTTGGTGGCAGGAGAATCTCGTTTTTTCTCTGCTTTTTGCGGATGATGTGGTCCTCCTAGCTTCATCCAGATCTGACCTTCAGCTATTGCTGGGTAGGTTCGCAGCCGAGTGTGAAGTGGCTGGGATGAGGATCAGCACCTCTAAATCTGAGACCATGGTTCTCGACCGGAAAAGGGTGGCTTGCCAACTCCGGGTCGGGGGAGAGGTCCTACTTCAAGTGGAGGAGTTTAAGTATCTCAGGGTCTTGTTCACGAGTGAGGGTAGGAGGGATCGGGAGATCGACAGGCGGATTGGTTCGGCGTCTGCAGTGATGCGGACACTGAGCCGATCTGTCGTGGTGAAGAGGGAGCTGAGCCAGAAAGCCAGGCTCTCGATTTACTGGTCGATCTACGTCCCAATCCTCACCTATGGTCATGAGCTTTGGGTAATGACCGAAAGAACGAGATTGCGGATACAAGCGGCCGGAATGAGTTTCCTCCGTAGGGTGGCCGGGCTCAGCCTTAGAGATAGGGTGAGGAGCTCGGACATTCGGGAGGGACTCAGAGTAGAACCGCTGCTCCTCCGGATCGAAATGAGCCAGTTGAGGTGGTTTGGGCATCTGGTCAGGATGCCTCCGGGACGCCTCCCCGGGGAGGTGTTTCGGGCATGTCCTGCCGGCAGGAGGCCCCTGGGTCGACCCAGGACACGTTGGAGAGGTTACCTCTCCAATTTGGTCCGGGAACGCCTTGGGGTCCTGCCGGAGGAGCTGGTGGAGAAGGCCGGGGAGAGGACGGTCTGGAGCTCCCTAGTTGGAATGCTTCCCCCGCGACCCGGACCTGGATAAGCGGAGGAAGACAACGACGATTAAAAAAATATTAAGAAAGAGAGAGAGTGAATAGGAAAGAGGGAAATCAGTGGATCCTGAGGAAGGTGGAATAGGTGGGGAGAGCAGAATAGAGAGTGGTGAAGAAGGTCATACAAAAGCCAGCTTGAACAAGTGAGTCTTCAGCTGCTTTTTGAAGAAGTTCACTGAGTCCACTGATCTCAGGCCCAGGTGGAGAGAGTTCCAGAGTCTGGGGGCCACAGCAGCAAATGATCTGTCACCTTTGACCTTTAGCCTGGTGAGTTGCACAACCAGTAGGCTTTGATCACTGGACCTCAGGGATCTGCTGGGGGTGTAGGGACTAAGGAGATCACCAATGTAAGATGGTGCTTGTCCATGTAAGGCCCTATAGACCAGAACCAGGATCTTGAAATGAACCCTGAAGTTGACTGGCAGCCGGAGAAGCGGGGTGATGTGGGTGTGTTTGGCAGACTTGGTCAGAAGCCGAGCACAGGCATTCTGAACCACCTGTAGACGGTTCAGGGAGGTTCTGCTCAGACACGTGAAAAGAGAGTTACAGTAGTCTAAGCGTGAGGAGATGAAGGTGTGGAGAACTGTCTCAAGTTCAGAGCGAGACAGAATGGGACTCAGCTTAGCAACATTCCTGAGATGGAAGAAGGAAGAGCAAACAAAAGAACTGACATGAGAATCCAGGGTGAGAGCTGGGTCAAAGGTCACACCAAGATTCCTGACAGAAGGTTTGATGTGGGAAGCAAGCTGGCCAAGAGAGTCTCTGACTTTGGGAACCAGCTTGTCTGGGGCACAGATGAGGATCTCAGTCTTATCTTCATTCAGCTGAAGAAAGCTCCCACCATCCAGGCTTTGATAGGGTCTAAGCAGGTGTGTAACAGCTGCAGCTTAGACATCTCATGGGGCTTAAAGGAGATGTACAGCTGGGTGTCATCTGCATAAAGATGGTAGGAGATTCCTTTGAAGGAGCTCAGGATGTGCTGAAGAGGAAGCAGATAAAGGAGGAAGAGCAGAGGCCCCAGCACAGAACCTTGTGGGACACCATGGGTAAGAGAGGTGGTGGAGGACCTAAACTTGGAGACGGCCACAGAAAAGGAGCGCTCAGAGAGATAAGAGAACCACTCCAGAGCAGATCCTGATAGCCCTACCCAGTCTCTCATCCTCTCCAGTAGCAGGTGATGGTCAACAGTGTCAAAGGCTGCAGTCAGGTCCAGCAGGACCAGAACCAGAACCCTGCATCACTGTGAGTCAGAAGGTCATTAGAGACCCTAAGAAGAGCTGTTTCAGTAGAATGAGCTCTACGAAAACCTGACTGGAAGCTATCATAGATGTTCTGTTCATCAAGAGCAGCTGTGAGTTGTTTAGCCACAACCTTTTCCAAGATCTTGGAGATGAACGGAAGTTTAGAGATGGGTCTGAAGCTGCTATGGAGAGAAGGGTCGAGACTCGGTTTTTTAAGAAGCGGGTGGATTACAGCGTTCTTAAAGTAAGCAGGGACCTGACCAGAGACCAGAGAAGCATTAATTATAGAGAGCACGCTGGGACCGATGGACTGAAAAGCACTTTTAAACAAAGATGAGGGTAAGATGTCGAGGGGGCATGCAGAGGTCTTCATAGAGTTAACTAGTTTGGTTAACTCAGGCAAAGAAACAGGAGCAAAGCTATCTAGGATGATGGGCCTGGTTGGAGTCGGGAGAGGCGGCGATAAGGCTGAAGGAGAGATGCTAGATCTAACCTTATTGACTTTGTCCACAAAGAAAGACAGAAAGTTCTCACAGTCTGTAACAGAGTGGATGGAGGCTGTAGGAGAGGCAGGAGAGACGATGCTGCTGATGGTGTTAAACAGCACCTTGGGGTTCCCTTTGCTCTGGGACACCAGGTTGGAGAAATAGGAAACCCTAGCGTCTCTGACTGCAGAGTTAAAGGATGTCAGAAGATCCTTTAGGTGCAGCAGATGGACGTGGAGATGGGTTTTCTTCCACAAACGCTCAATTTTTCTGCACTGGCGCTTCAGACTGCAAAGGCTGTCATTAAACCAGGGAGTAGGGTTCACTGCAAGAACGTTAAACTGAGAAGTTAAGGAATCTGGGTCGTTATCAGAAGAACAGGGTGGATCAAAAGCAGCAGAAAAATTGCTAGCTGTGCTCTCATTAAGAAAATGAGAACTAACCATACGGCGAGCAGGAGGTGGGGACGCAGAACCTGACAAGTTAAAGAAAATGCAATGGTGTTCTGAAATATAAACGTCCTCAGGACAAACACTGTCAGCATTTAGACTCAGGGTAAAAACAAGGTCTAGAGTGTGCCCCCTGGTGTGTGGGGGGCCAGAAACATGCTGGGTAAAGCTGAAGGAGTCCATAAGGCTGGAGAAATTCATAGCAAAGTGATCAGAGAGATCATCAACGTGGATGTTAAAGTCACCAACAATCACCAGTCTAGACAGCTTCACAGTGGAGGAAAGGAAGTCACTAAACTCCTGAAGGAAAGAACTGTTTGGACCAGGTGGACGATAGACCACAGCACAGTAGAACGGGTCCTTACGCCCAACTTTAATCAGCTGCAGTTCAAAGGAAGCAAAGTGACCAGAGGTTGTAGAGCTACATGGAAGATGGTCTCTGAAAACAACAGCTAGGCCTCCACCACGACCAGAACCCCGGGGCTGGCTAAGAAAAGAATAACCACTCGGGCAGAGTTCAATCAGAGCAGAATAATCAGACGTTTGCTGCCAAACTTCAGTCAGAAATAGAAAATCCAGGTTTTTAGAGAGAATTAAATCATTGAGCAGGAAGGTCTTATTGTTAACAGAGCGGGTATTTAATAGAGCCATGCTGAGTGAGGAGGAGGAATCAGAAACTACAGAAACAGCTGGAGTTAGTGGACGTAAATTAGCAGGGTTAGATCCACGGTGTTTATAAAAACCACTTATGGAGGGAACAGGAGGAGAAACCACTGAGGAATGAGGATAAACCGACCTTAAAAAACTTGGACAGATGAACCGCGCCGCAATGCGGCCTGGCGGGAATGCGGAAGTGGCGCTCAGGTCACTAAACAAAGGACAAGAAGCATGAAGATTGTGCAGATGTTTACTAGATAAACCACGCTTTAAGAGAAATCTTATTCTCACCTGGATTCCTGCTCGTTTATCTGTTTTCCTCCGACGTTTTCCCGGGACCGGACAAACATAGCCGGAGGTGCACAGCTCGGGATCATCGTTTGGCTCCGGGCCAGTGCGCCACTCAGGTAAACAAACAGGATGGTACGTCCTCGGTGCATCTTGGGCGATCGTGAACGAACGGAAGGACAGAAGAGTCTGGCGATCATAGGAGATGGTAGCAGGGACACTACTGAAGAGGTTCGCAGACAGGAGCAATGTGGAAAAGAGGAGTTTAGTGGAGAAAAGTTTGAAAAAGTGGCCGGTGACTGCGGCTAAGCCAAGCACAGGCGCCATCTTGTTGCCGACCCAACGCTAAACCCCAAACCTAAACCCCAACCCTAAAATCACAGAAATCCAAACTAATAATAAAGCGCTCAAACATGAAGCTTATTTAAAAAGTAAAAAAAATAAGACATTGACTTGATTCTAAGTTGGATCGATAATTATACGGACACAATGGCCGCTGCAGACTTACCTGCAGCTCTGCATGTCTCGCACTCCAGCAGCCATCCTGATGTTGCCCAGTTTGACAGAATTAACTTGAGATTTTGAGAAACAAAAGTCTTCATCCATTTTCATTTGTCTTCTTACATTTCATTAAAGTACGTTACCTTATTTTTTTTCTAGTAATTGAATAATTACTGGTGGAGTAAAGTTTGTTTTCTTAGACCTTTAGTCTTTTTGAGCTTTCTTGGACAAATCGCCCTCCTTTGTCTAGCTCAGACCGGATTTCACACTTTGACCTGTAACACTTCCTTATTCAGATGTGGAAATGTCTTAAAATGAACAATGATGAGGGCTTGTCTTCCTGTAGAGTCAAACAAATGTCTAAAATGTGTGGCTTCTTTATTTTTCTTGTCTACAAAAACAACAGTCATCTTGGACTGAACTTTAATAGAAAAGCAAATCATTTCTGAAACGTCTGGCAGCTGCTTCTACACCTTTGAGTGTGGCCAGTTTATTTACTGTGACTTTCTGTCCCTTTTATCATCGCCTTTAGAAATATTTTTGTTGTATTTGTGGGTTTTGGGAACTTAAACCTGAAACCAAATCTGAAAACATATTACTTTTTACAGAGTTAAACATTTAATTTCAGTGATTATTTATTGAATAACACTTCAAGACAATCTGATTTATTTTAGCAGTCAAGTTCCCGCCTGTGTTTGATTGGAAAACATTTTGTTGTTCCTCGCTTGGTTCAGTGGTTTTCTTCATCCTCCTGTGCTCGGTCTCTTGTAGGCACAGGAAGTAACGGAGGAACTGTTTATGAACACGCATGGATACAGAACAGATACCACCTGATCAAATAACTGGAGAAGAGAGATCGTGTAAATATCTGTCAGTGCAGGATAAACGTGTTCAGCTTCATTCATGCATCACTAGTTTATCTGCCTGTTCCTTATAATCGTATCCAGGCACAGAACAGCGCACTTCTGAGATTTTTTTTAGTTCTTACATAAGAAGAAAGATGATGCTGTTGAGTTTTTCTGTGAATTTCCTTTAGGATCATCAGATTTTTCAGAGAATTTTGCTTCCAGGCTCTTGACTGCTTTATGGGGTGGTGTGATCTGGAAAAAAGTTGATGATCAACATTTCCACAGGTTTAGCCGACGAGCAATCACGGAAGTCGTCAAGGATTGTCCTATAAAACAAATACCAGGAAATACTGACCTAGAACTGTTTGTTTGGAGTTTACTGCCCTTCTTGTATGTGAAGATTCACAGAAAAGAACACCAACGCAGCCACCATGTTTCTCTTTCTAACCTCCACAGATGTGAACTCATGGGTCATCTATCACACGGAAAATGTGTGTAAAGCGTAAAATCAACGCTTATAATGTAGCTTTAAATAAAGCTCTGCAGCAGCCGTGTCCAAACCTTTCAAAGCTTGGGCCAAAATGTCAAGTTAACACCAGGGCCACAAAAACATGATTTCTTTTTTATTTCATAACACAAAAAATATTCTACATAGAAATTTTTTCCCATGTATACTCACATGTACGCATATTAGTAAAAAATCAGAAAGTAACATCAACAACTTGCTAGAGATTTCATCACTCTAGAATTAATTTGGGGACCACAGAAGGCCACAAGTGCTCCCCGCACTTCACTTAGGATATGCCCGCTCTACATGAAGAGCACATTTTCTTTCTCTGCTCTGACTGATTATCTATACAAAATAATTCAATTAGGCTTATTCTAAAGACGTAATCAACAGAGGATGAATAGTTTCTAAAAGTGGATTATTAGATCAATCAAATTTGAATTTTTTCCAGTGATCTAATGAAATCTAATGAGTTGTTAGACAAAAACATACAATATTCTTTGTCTTTCATATTTTAAATGACCTTTACCTTCAGTGCGTAAAACAACATGACTAACCCTCAGTAAAAGAGTTAATCTGTAAGTCTTGTAGATGAAGAACACGTCTGTCTGCAACTCACTGACATGAACTCTCATCCAGTCGAGTATAAATATAACAACTCAGTGACTATTTAAAACAGAAGCATGTCCATTCCTGCCATATAGCCCATCTATTCCTGCTTCCCCAAAGCATTTCCCACCTCCTCTCGTTTGACCAACCAGAGTAGCTTTAAGGTGTGAAAATAACACTCTCGTGTAAATACTCAAAGGAAATAAGAACACAGCACTATTCTTGGGTAAAGTTATTGTCATAAACTTTAAATAACTATTCTACAAAATACTAATTTTGAATTGTAATAAATTCTGAATTTGTCTAAATGGGAAAAAGCAAAGAACATCTAAGTTCTGACCTGAAACAATAGCTGCCACAACAACAACTTGTGACCTTTGATGAAGTTTTGTACCAGAGAAGAAAATTCACTTAAAGGATCAAGAAGCCTAAAACAGACGCTTGCTGTAATCATTAAATTGCCAATTAAGAAATCTGAATGTTTATTTATATTTTTTATTTTCTATCAGGATAAACTCAGAGGTTTCGGCCTTTCCAAGAGAGACATTCTTTATACATTCAGAGTCCAGATTCTTTATTTTCAGGGGACTTTGCAAGCAGCCCAAAGAACCCAGAGAAGAGGTGATTGGTGGCAAATACCTTTGATTTTAGACTAGAAAACGGTAACATGAGGAAAACAAGCTTTAAATCACCTAAATTCTACAGTGTAAAAAGCTGGTTGCAGCTGAGTGAGAGCCAGGTTGGTAGTTGAAATCATAATAGATGAGATTTTTTAAAAAGAAACCTGAGGTGGAAATGTAATTGTCAGCATTAGTCTTAGATCTGACCCCTGAGGAACACCGTTAATAAGGGAAACGCTAGAGAACTTGTGTCCTCCTCCAGACTTCGTTCACTTTGAGTGACGTTGTCACGTTATGGAGATGTTTTGGACCCAAAATGCAGATACCCAGGATGGCACAAGTTGAAATAAAGAAAATCCTTTTATTGTAGGACGAGTCAAAAATAAAAAGAATAAATCCAAAGCCAGGGAGCCAAAATCCAAAAATACCAGAGGAACGGGCAGACTGACAGAATAAATCACACTGATAAACAACAATGGACTGACACCAAATAGAGACAAGGCAGGGCTTAAATACACAGGGAGGAGTAATTAGGGAAACAGGAAGCAGGTGTGTGGAGTGAGGGCTGGAGGGAAGGCAGGTGACAACAATTATCTAAATGGGGAAACAGAACCAGAGGAGGGCAGATACCAAAACTATAAAACACAAAACTAAACCTAAAGACTGAGGGAAGGACTCACACACACACACACACACACACACACACACACACACACACACACACACACACACACACACACACACACACACACACACACACTAACACACACATACACACACACTAACACACACATACACTGAACTGGGGCATGTTCAGATGTCATAAAATAGCTCAGGGCACAATCAGGACAAAATTAAATAAGAAACAAGATGATCACTAAAAGAACTCCTGATTCCCAGTATAAAAAGACCAATATACTTATAGCTCATAGTTTATAACCCAAGGGCTATAGAGCTTGGTTTAACTCATTTAAGTCTAACCAGTACAGACCCACATACCAATATCTTGCAAATACTGACAACAAGAATTATACAGTGGCATTTATAACAAATACATGCAAATAAATTGATGTTCATAAAATGTTGCATAACATTTATTGAGTCGTGTCAAGGTGCTGTAAGAGCGTGCACTAGCACCGTGTCCTCAGAGAGATTAGTTATTAGTTATCAGCGTGAGGAACTTATTTCTACCTTATTTATAAACTATTTATTTACAAGTCCATCAGTTAATGTAATAATTGTCCCAACCACAGCTGCACCCCCAACCCGGTTTCACAGCAATCATGGGCAAGCTGTACGTGTTTTTAGCACGTACGCATTTAGCTGTTTTTAGCAACTCGGGAGTCCGCAGGTGCGGTGTGTGTCACTCACTCTGGTTACTCCAACAGGGAGCCGGCTCCGAGAGCTGTTTCTTTAGCGACTGACACATCACTACATCATTCCCTTTCCTAATGTCCTGAAGAACGGTCCGGAGCGCAGGCGGAGCGTTTAGCTAACCTGCAGGAAATGTCGACGACAGTTATCCAGAAAGTAGCTAAGGGTGTTCGCTAGATATTTTTACAATTTAAAAAGTCAAGAAGGGGGTCTGAAAAGCTGCTAGAAATAGCATCAAAGTCACTAAGTTGGCAACAATGGAGCGCTTCATTTGCAACTCAGGGCAGCGCAAGTGGGAGGAGCAAATAATCGGCTTGTTTTGTTTTTATAATCGTTCAAAACTCAGATCGTAATTGGGATTAAAATTCGATTAATTGAGCAGCCCTACACCAGTCTCCGTCTCACTTCACCTTAGTTACACCATACATTTAGTGTTTAAAGTTAGTCTAGTTAGTAATAAATCTTTAAACTTTTAAAACTTGAATCTATTTCTTTTGTCTCTGAGTGAATACGAAGTGGTTACATAATCCCTGCAATAAAAAGTTCCAATCTTCTGTTTTAAGTTATCCGAAGGTCCATAAGATTGATTTCATAGTTTCTATGGAATCTCATATTTTATGGTTCATTAAATAATATGTAAATGTAATCGTTACACCTGCTTTTAAATATAAACAATATGACCTACACTTGTACAGCACCTCTCAGAGAAAGGACTCCAAAGCGCTTTACACTACAGTGTATCATTCATCCATTCACACACACATTCACACACTGATGGTGATGAGCTACGATGTAGCCACAGCTGCCCTGGGGCACACTGACAGGCGAGGCTGCCGAGTACAGGTGCCACCGGTCCCTCCGACCACCACCAGCAGGCAAGGTGGTTAAGTGTCTTGTCCGGGGACACAACAGCAGAATTCTCTGTCCGGAGCCGGGATCGAACCTGCAACCTTCCAATTACTGGACAACCCGCTCAACCTGTTGAGCTACTGCTGCCAATAAGGTAACTGGACCAGCTGATTCTTGACACCCAAGAACCCAGGGCTTTGTGTAACTCTGGGACAGTAAAAAGTACAAAGTATAAAGGCCAATTTAATAAAACATGATCATTTAACAACGCAGACAGAGCAGCTGATTGAATTAAAAGATGGCCATTGACTGAATCAAACAGGGAGCCAGAAGCTATTAAGTGTTCAATGAAATAATCGAGCATTCGGATCTTGTCAGAAATCTTCAGTGTTTCCTTGAGAATACATGATAGCAACTCCACAGCTGTATTAGTGAAGATGGACTTGATCTTCTTCCTGAATTTTACTGGGCTAACTTCTCAGAAGTTTTTTTGAGGAACTGGTTGGGTTTTGCTCTTGTAAAGCAATTGCTGGATTAATTTGACCCCTTTATCTTTTAAATGGAGCATGTTTAAAAAGTGTGGAAGTTTCACTTCTGATAGCAGAGGCTGTGTGGCTACTTTTCTTATTTACATCATCATCATCATCGTCATCATCACGTGTAACCACAAAAATGTCATTTCCTTGTGGCATTTAGACACTAGAGAACTCTCCTTGTTACAGAACCACACGCATTATTGCACAAATCTTTAGACCTCATGGTATTAATTTACTGCATGTTGCTGTATAAGGGTCACAGGGAGCTGGTGCTTATCCCCAGCAGTCATGCAGCAGAGAAAAGGGACACCCTGGATCACATTAATTATTATAAAAAATACAGTTCTGCAGAATAACTGCAAACTTAATGCTGCAGATGTGTCATAACAAGAATTTAGTTTGCAAAAATAAGATTTTAGACACAGTACCAAAAAGCAACATTGCACTGATATTTATTAACTTTCTGTGTGTTTTTATTTATGCACATTTTATAGATTATTTACTTCTTCAAACTATAGATGTCAGGAAAAGGTAATGAGAGATTTCTGTTTGTTAACTTTAGTTTAAACTAGCTTCCTCTACTTATAAAGTTCACCATGATTGTTTATGTTGCTCTTACCCAGAGCTTCACAAAGCTAACGGCTAATGTGAAATGTTGAGCCGATCCTAAAAAAACTCCAGACAACTGCTGTCGCAAAGAAAAGTGATTGTTGTTGACTGGATGTAGTCACATGGCGTTCCCTTCAGGGCCCATGAATTAATTAATTAGCCTAAGTTCAGGTCCCTGGACACTCCTGCTGCTCAGACATCGAGGGAAGCACTGTTGGCACACAGGGGCTGTTGTTTCCTCTTGTTCAGTCCTGATTATCCCTATTTATAGCGACAAACTAACTTGGTAAACAGTTTCAATGAAGCCAGTGAACTGTTTAATTCGTGGTTTGAGTTTGGTCTGCCAACAACTCAGCCAGCTTGAATGTAGACAGACCTTTCAAGGCGCTTTTGGAATAGTTTTGTCTGCCTTATGCACGAGATCTTGCTTTTAACACATCAGTTTAACAAAATCCTTCAGTATTGAAGCTATTTTTATGCTTTAAAAATGTTCCTTGGGTAACAAAATCTCCATTACATTTTCACTAAGCTTATGATGTGCTTAGACCAAACGGGCTGTGATGTTGGATCTGATGACGCCTGTGAATGACTCCGTTTGTTAGCGTTGCTGCGGACCTCCTCCTCTTCCTCGTGCATTCACAGGACAGCTCTGAGGTGACAGCACGGCCTCTCGGCTGCAACACCAATCTGCAAATGTGTTGAACATCAGGATTAGGATTTCATTAAGCTATCCAGGTGGCTTTGCTCCTCCTAATGAAGTGTTTTAACAACACACATCACAGTCACTCTGAAATAACACAGGTGTCAGCTTATCTTTTTCCACCCCTATTCTGGTACACTGATGACCTGAGTCATTAGTTTCTGTTGCGATGTGGCACAAATGTTAATATTACACCTTATCTTAGGTCTTTACCCATCTGTCTGAGCATTTTATTAATAGTTTTTATAACATCAGAGGACATTTTTCTTTAATATGTTATCCTTTTTTGGGGGGGGGGGGGGGTATCTAAGAACTTATTTCTCATCCGACCGCTTGAGAGGAAACACCCGAAACTTTGTGTACTCACACTTCACGTACCACACCTTTCTTTCCTCTTAAGAAGGATTTCCTTCTCAAGCATCCTGACTTGTAAATATTGAAACGTGACCTGTGTGCCATTGATCATTGTCTGTAAACAGCTTCTCTAAGTGGCTGCACAAAGATGGCCTGACTCACTTGGGTCGGCCCCTTTTGGAAAAGCGTAAACACGAGGATGTAGGCAAGCAAATCATCTGTCCTGTTTACACGCACACTTCAGCCATTGTTTTGGCTGGCGGCGGTCAGATGTACCCATTAATGCTCTGGTACATTTACAAAACACCAGTCCAACATTTCAATTAATTTTCTCTTTGTTTATTTTTAGTTATCTTTTCCCAAAAATGGTAGAATTGAAGGACATTCCCTATTTGTTGTTTATCAGATTTGATGTTTACTTATTAGAAATGTGCACAGTGATTTAAACAAAAGGAGAGAACCATATTAATGTTCCTCCAGAGACTTTCTACTTCCCACCAACAAGATTGGTACAATTGAGGGAAACCAGTGAGATACACGGGAAATGTTTTTGTTTATAGTAAAATGATTTTAATAAAGAATGAGATCTGTTGATGAATTAATTAATATGATCAACTGCTGAATCAATTTGTGATCAAACTTGTAAATGATGTTTAATGGAGATGATGTGATAACGAATAATACACCACATAGTGTTAAACACACAGCAGGCAAGAGCAGAGCTTCTCAAGGGCAAAGACGTCACGATCTGGGAATGCCCCGGGAAGGGGGGTCGTTCTACAAAACTACTGACAAGCGAGCTGAGAGTCAGTTCGTTGAGACTTCACAGGGCCCGTGAATTCCTCTTCGACAACATCAGAACTTTGGCACGCTGCCAGGTTCTGGACACTTGCAAGCAAGCTGAAAACACCAACTGAGTTCCACCATCAAACGTGGAACGGTTTGCTTAAACTTGAGCCAATCAGAGACTGATTTTGACCAGTGGACTTTAACCTCAAAGCCTCACGGATTGGGAGACCAGCTGGGAGCGACCGTGTTCCTCCATCGACCGGGGTCCGTCCAAGACACCCCCCAGGTGATTTAGGGCACTCATGATCACTTCTTGTTCCAAAGCGACACAGTAGACTAACCCAAAACATCATTTCTGTTTCAGACAGATGAACTAAGCCCTCAGCTAAGCTCTGCTCTCATGCACATTTTAGCTCATTAAACATCAGGGAATTGTTAACTGTGTGAGATTTTAAATTGTGATTTATAAATTAAATTCTTTTAAAATTGTTGAAGGTTGATCTTTATTCAAGCGAGTCTAAATACCTGAGAATAAAAAGTTCTTTAGGTCTTCTGAGAAAAATAAGCGTTGTCCGAATTAATATTCAATCAATATTAATCATTTCCAAAGGTTGTTAAAATAACATTCCTTATTTCACGTAAAGGGAGCATTCTCCACTTTAACACGCTCAATTTTTCTGCATTGGTGCTTTAGGCTGCAAAGGCTGTCATTAAATGATAATGATAAATGACCCGCGCTTGTATAGCACCTCTCAGAGTAAGGACTCCAATGCGCTTTACACTACAGTGTATCATTCATCCATTCACACACACATTCACACACTGATGGTGATGAGCTATGATGTAGCCACAGCTGCCCTGGGGCGCACTGACAGAGGCGAGGCTGCCGAGCACAGGCGCCACCGGTCCCTCTGACCTCCACCAGCAGGCAAGGTGGGTTAAGTGTCTTGCCCAAGGACACAACAGCAGCATTCTCTGTCCGGAGCCGGGATCGAACCTGCAACCTTCCGATTACTGGACAACCCGCTCTACCTGTTGAGCTACTGCTGCCCCCAGGAAGTAGGGTTCACTGCAGGAACTGATCTGGTTCTGACAGGACAGATGTTGTCCAGAATGGAAATGCAGTGCTTGTTAAACTGAGAAGTTAAGGAATCTGGGTCGTTATCAGAAGAACAGGGTGGATCAATAGCAGCAGAAAATTTGCTAGCTGTGCTCTCATTAAGAAAACGAGAACTAACCAGAAGGTGAGCAGGAGGTGGGGAAACTGACAAGTTAAAGATAACGCAATGGGGATCTGAAATATGAACATCCTCAGGACAAACACTACCAGCATGTAGACCCAAAGTAAAAACAAGGTCTAGAGTGTGTCCCTTGGTGTGTGTGGGGCCAGCAACATGCTGGGTAAAGCTGAAGGAGTCAGGAGGCTGGACAAGGTAATGAGAAAGTGGTCTGAGGCATCATCGTAGATGTAGGGCTGGGCAATAAATCGAAAATGTATCACTATCGAAATTTCTGCCTCTTATCGAGATAATTTTTCCCATGTCAATAAATTTGATTAAAAAAAAAAGGTGTGTAAGTTGGCAATGTTCATGTCCCTTTAAGAAGCTGTACCACCTTGAGTCACATAAAAATGTGATTCAACGTAATACATGTGACAGCCCCATCTAGTGAACAACTTTTGTTTCTGCACATACCTGTAGTTATCGTCCATTTATCGTTATTGAGGTTCAAATCCTCAATATACCGTGATATTGATTTTAGGCCATATTGCCCAGCCCTACGTGGATGTTAACATCACCAACAATAACCAGTCTGGACAGCTTCAAGGTGGAGGATAGAAAGACACTAAACTCCTTAAGAAAAGAACTGTTTGGACCAGGAGGACGATAAACCATGGCACAGTAAAACGGGTCCTTATGCCCCAGAGTGCAAGAGAGTGCAAGCCCTTACCTCTCTTTTTTGCAGAGACAGTCTGGTTTTGGACTTGTGGCGTGGAGGTACATTCTTGCAGGGATGACATGCTGACCTCATGTTCTGACCCCTCTTCTGGCATACTGACATCTGGATCAAGAAATAACTTTATTAAAGTATACAATACACAAAATATGTAATAGCCGTCAGTATAGTGGTTGTTATTTTATAAAATAAGTATATGGAATTTGTGTCTCTTAAAGGGAGAGACGGAATTTCATTCTGTCTCCTATTCTAAATCATTTTCAAGTGACTAGTGAAGTAAAAATATTAATTGTCATGTTAGCCCAGGGATGGCCAACTTCACTCTTTAGGGACCCACATCCTACAGGTCTGAGATGTTTCCCTGCTTCAACACGCCTGATTCAAGTTAAATAGATCAAACAGCTTGTTGCCAAGCTCTGCACAATGAATCAGGTGTGTTGCAGCAGGGAAACATCTAAGACTTGCAGGATTGTGGTCCTCAAGCAATACATTTCCTCATATAGTGTACAGACGAAAGACTGTCCTACGCAGCCCACTAGTGCGAAAGTAGCTGTACGCCTCAAAGATTGGATGTTGGACAACATAAAATGAACTGATTTCTTAGGTGTGTTCTTACTGTGTCGTGGTTCTAATTCCATGCTTTCGTTCTTTTTTAAACACAGAAACTGTTTTGTTTACCTACAGTTTCACCGACGGCAGCCGTCGGCGAAACTGTAGCTACAAAACAGGTAAACAAAACTGTTTCTGTGTTTAAAAAAGAACGAAAGCATGGAATATGAACTGATTTCACCAGACAGCGACCGTTGTTACTGACATTACAAGTAGCGTTATAGTTAAGGTTAGTGTGCACTTACCTACTGTTTATAGGTTGCTCCAATCTCAGGGCACAGACTTCATGGAGAGATTGCATGGCTATTAAGACATTTTTTCTCCTCAATTCTGCACGAGTACACAGTTACAGCGAGTGGAGAACAAGTACATAGTTGAAGAGGAAAAATGTCAAGATGAAGCTGAGCGAGTTTAGTTCATGTCATCTAACCCGATGGCATACAGTATGCGTTTAAGCCAGTGATGAGGAGGAGGGGCGCAGCGGCTACGGACAAAGATGACAGTGAGGAGAGGGTTGGCAACCCTTTGTAGTGCAAATGCGGTCACTGCTCAGCCGTGGAGCAACAACCGTGGAGTCCGTTTGCTGCCATGAAGGAGACTTGGATAATGATAGGTATTTTTAAAATGCTCCTCTTTTTAAGTAATAAAATAATAAACTTGTGGATTAAAGGGTTTTTTCTTATCCTCAGTTGTTTTCAGTTAAAGGGCCTTTTTGTCCTCTTCACTTGGTCTTACAGGATGGTTACATTGGAGGTTGCAAGAGTGAGTGGTAACTCGTAGCTTTGGAAACTGAATTCCTGGCTGTCAGTCATAAATTAAGTAGCCAGCAGGTTTTGGCTTTCAACAAAAACTCTGTGACTTGAGAAATCCCCGCCTTAGACATGCGGTGGTTGGCCAAACCTCCTGACAGAGATTTACGGGTCTTTGTTTGGAAGACTGTGGGTGGAATAAAACCATTTGGAGTGCAGAGGACTGACCGAGAGCTGAGGTGTCGAGAGGCCTGGAACAGGCTTCTGGCGTGTTGGCTCTCCGCTGCTTGTTCTGACAGTGTAAAACCCTCTTTTCCTTCTATTATTAATGTTTGTCACGTGTGTCTTAATGTACTGTACGTGCATATAAATATATGTGAGTCCTTTCTTGTAATAAAATCCTTCTTTGAATCTATTTTTGTCCGTCTCTCTCACCCATGTATGAGGTAAACGTGATTTAAATTGTTCTAAATAAAACTAATCTTTTAATCTCCCCCTTGTGCAATCACAATTATTCAGCAGATAAATGTGCTCAGGGAATTGTCCTGCGTCACTTTATCGTGGACCTACCAGATGTTCTATAATGAGAGAGGTGTTTTGTAGCTATGCTATCCCTGCGTGAAGTCCACGCAGAGAGATTGAAGCAACCTATAAGCAGCAGGTGGATGCACGCTAACCTAAAAGTTAAAGCTGCTTGTAATGTAAGGCAGTACTAACCCAATGTTCAGTTTTAAAACTGGGGTTGTGTTTGACTGTGTTGATTGTGCAGCCTCTGCATCAGACAGGTCTCCTGACAGAGTTGCAGGAGGAGGAGGTGGTTGGGACAAAGGAGGGAGATGGGGTTGTTGATGCTAATTTTTGTCATGCACTGTGTGAAAATGCACCAAAGGTAAGAACTGCATTGAAGCTCACCTGTTGCAGACACTCTTTGGTTTTGACTTTCTGATATGGAGGTACATTCTTGCCTGGATGACATGCTGACCTCATCGTCTGACCCCTTGTCACCTAGCACACAGACATCTGGACGTAAATAATTACTTGTAAGAATAAAATACACAAAACAGGTAAAACAGATAATTTAGCATCAATTTAAGAACATTGCATACACATACCTTCAATGTCCTCTGCTAAAGGTCCCTCCATGTGAATGGTCTAAAAAGATAGTTGAACAAATATTGGAAAGCTGAACTTGTGGGCAATCTGCAAAAGTATACAACTATAGAATTATTCTCTTATCCGGTCATCATTACTCTTAGGGCAGGAATTTAACTTTTTCATCCACCAGATTCAAAATTTTACTGGCCACTCAATGTTCTTAATGCCGCCTTTACAAGAAAGGATAACCACAGGTTGACTTGCAATAGTGGATATTTCATCAAGGGAAGGAAAAAGCATTTGGGCACAAAATCCTCGATAACTTTAAGTAAATGACGTGTTTTCACCAGCTCCAGAATAGTGAATTTCAACGCAGCAGCAGCGGTGATGTTCGCACATCCTTTCCTAATAATACCGCCTATCATGTTAACGTCATTAGCTTTATATATACACCCCCACACTAGCAGGCTCCAGCGACTAAAGTCTACGCTGTGGTGAGATTTTTTCCCACTCTGTTGAAGAACAAGAAGAAAATATCATTTCTATAGCGCCTCTCAAGATAAAAATCATGAGGCGCTTCACAAAAACAAAAACAAAAAATATAAAAAAATTGTAAAAATATAAAAAAGCACTTAGAAAATGTTTTAAAATATATTTAAAATAAGCAAGAATAGGCAATTGCGACTTAAAAGAAAAAATGTTAAGAAAGAGAGAGTGTGACTAGGAAAGAGGGAAACCAGTGGATCCTGAGGAAGGTGGAATAGGTGGGGAGAGCCGAATAAAGAGAGAGTGGTGAAGAAGGTCATACAAAAGCCAGCTTGAACAAGTGAGTCTTCAACTGCTTTTTGAAGGAGACCACTGAGTCCACTGATCTCAGGCTCAGGGGGAGAGAGGTCCAGAGTCTGGGGGCCACAGCAGCAAATGATCTGTCAAAGCTACAGCAATACTGCACCGAACAAGAAGATGGCTCTGCCTTCACAGGAAGCATAAAGGAGAATAGTTTGGAAAGATTTTTCCAACCAATACAGGTACAACTACTTATTTATCATAGATACACCGACAGTTATGATGCAGGAAGCCATGTGCTATTAGTTGTTTGCCACCACGCGTCCAGTGAAGAGCACAGCGAAGAAGACGTGCTGCTGCCTAGACTCTCCCGGTGTGAAAAGGACCGCTTTGAAGTTTGCGAGTAAACCGTTTCGCTGTCGTTTTGTGCCACTGATGCTTCCAGTGTGAAACTGGGGACAAGTTTTCTGGCGGCAGCATAGGCGTATCACTGCCCCAAATGATCAGTTGCATAACACATTTGAATGCGCTGTACTGCCAACATTACCTGCCAGGTGTGTGGCTTGATGATTGTGACCCCCCAATAAGCCATTTCGGTACTGCGTTGTGCGCAATGCATTCTGGTGTTTTGGACCCTAAACTGACAGAAGCGAACATACATATAGATAGGGAAAGCGGCAAAATTTATGATTTGAACAGTGGAAAGTTGTTGAACTGAAAACATATTCGCCTTAGAGGGCTGCCTGAGAAAGAACTAAGTGCACTAGCGTATGCAGCTACAGTGCAGAAACTACTAATTGTTTTGACGAAATAAGTGGCGTAGTTAAGGCTGATTATACCAGCTTTTGACATTTCATGGAGTGACAATCCCAGACCCACAAACGCTATTAGAAAGACTGGGAAGGAAAAATGTTGGCATGTAGAAGCGACCTCAGCTACTTTTCATCCCAGAGCTCATGCATTCAAGATGTGCTGTATCATAATATCGCAGGTATTTTCTTGCTTGTGAAATGTCTGTGTTATGGGTAGCAGTTAGCACCTAGCCTATGAGCTTTTGCCATGCTTTTAAATTCTTACAATTTGTATTCATGTATGGGTTTTTTACTTCTTAAAACCTGTAAGAGCCCGGATAAGGCTGAGATGCCCTGGCCGCCCACTGAATGGGACAAGCATGTATGCCCCCATCCTAACGGGAATGCATCCGTGAAAACAGAAACATGTGACATTGCACGACCAAGAGAGACCCCAAGCATCAAGATGTCGGGGTTCCCCCAGTGCTCCAGATCTCGTTTTACTGAGAGGAATGGGCAGCATATGTTGTTTGTGATGCAGCAGGTTTATCTTGAGATATCTGAACCAGCATTGGATGCGTGTCATATGTTGCAAACCAAGAGGAACTGCTATATGGCCTGCAGCCATCAAGCCAAGCAGCTTCATCACTGTAAGAGCTGTCACAGTGTGGCGAGGTTGCATGTGGCTGATTACGTGTGTTGAGACTGGGAGAGGTAGGCTCTCATGATGCTGGAGTTCAGCTTTATGCCCAAAATGGTGATCAGCTGTGATGGGATCACAGAACTTTTCTCCCAATTTATGGAGAAACCGAACATCCTAACGTGATTAGATGTTCTGTTAGTGTTCTCATCTGTGATTCCACGTCGGACTCTGAGGGAGCCAGAAGGAGCAGATAATCCAGATAAAAAGAACCATCAAGCCCACCGTGCGTAATGGCTGAAGCGATGTCTCTAGACAACTCTAGAAGGTGCAGGGAGAGAGGGAGTAACTGAACAGGAGTCTGTTGTACTGATATTGGACTCTGTTGAAGGACAAACACAGGAATTTCCTGTGTTTCGGGACCACTGGAATATGGAAATATGTGTCCCTCAGGTCGATAGAAGTTAACCAGTTGCCTGGACGAACGTAACTCTAAAACTGTCTCATGGTGATCATGCGGAAGCGCTTTTCCGCTATGAAGCGGTAAAGTTGAACAGGAACAGATCGTGGATGAGTCTGACACTTCTGGCCTTTTTTTGTAACAAGGAAATTGCGGGAATAGAACCCCAAATTCACCTCATCTTTTGGACCCCTCGAGATGGCTTCCTTTGACAGGAGCTCCTTCAATTCTGACTGGAGGGTGAAGAAGTGGTCCGATGAAGTCAGTCTCATTTCCACAATCCTTGAGAATGGAGGGGGATGGGACCGAAATTGAATGGTAAATGGCCTGTATATGATATTGTGTCTTCTAGAGTCCTGGAACCCCACAAGATGCTTCACAACACAATCAATCATTCTCACACACATTCACACCCTGGTGGTGATGAGCTACATTGTAGCCACAGCTGCCCAGGGGCACACTGACAGAAGCGAGTCTGCCATACATATGCGCTACCGGTCCCTCCAACGACCACCAGCAGGCATACCATACCATACCATGTTTATTTGTAAAGCACATTTAAAAACAGCATGACAGCTGTCCAAAGTGCCGTACTGTAGTAAAAAAGAAGGAAACGTAGGGTTACATTATATAAACCCCGGTTCTTTGATAACAGAGTGAGGTGTTTCACTATGGGAATCGCCCTGGCGTGACCAACTACGGAAGATCCAATGACATCACGTCTGTCCCTGACAGACTGGTTGCGCAGTGCCCAGGCTCCGCTCACCCAGTATATACATGGCCAACTAACCCCTCTTACTCATTCGGATGATTTCTTACCGTTAATGCAAGAAGGGAATTGTTGGTGAAACACCTCACTGTTATCAAAGAACCGGGGTTTACATAACGTAACCCTATGTTCTTTTTCTAAATTCGTTCGGTGTTTCACTATGGGAGATATGGCACACTCCTGGATTGCATATCCATCCCGAAGCGAGCTGCAGCAAAAACTCTGCTTAACCACTAAGCAGATGTTGTGCATCCTGCCTCCAGCACTGAATACGCCAGTGAAGGTTGAGACACATCCAGCCTGTAAAACCGCACAAAAGTCAGCGGCGTGGCCCAGCTAGCTACTGCACAAATATCCTGGACTGACACCCCACGAAACAGGGCCCAAGATGTAGCCATGCTCCTTGTAGAATGAGCCCTCACCCCCCAGAGGGGGTTCAGCACCCTTACACCTATATGAAAGGCTGATCGCTTCTACAATCCAGTGTGCCAGTCTCTCGCAAGACACAGGTTTGCCTTTATGGGCCATGGCCCAAGAAACAAACAACTGATCTGATTTTCTGAGACCAGCAGTCCTGTCCATATAAGCCCCTAAAGCTCGAACAGGGCAGAGACAATGAAGTAAGTAAGTAAGTAAGTAAGTAAGTAAAGTTTATTTGTAGAGCGCCTTTCACAGATATAAATCACAAAGCGCTGTACAACATGAGTAAAATCAGGGCAAATACCTCTAACCAATAAAAACATCATAAAAACAATAGCAGTGACAATAGTAACCAAAATCAGGAGTAAAAACAAAGTCAAGGTGTGAACAAGAACAAAGCCATCTTTTAGAATATTTAACGGGGGAAAGCCTGGATGAAAAGGTGAGTTTTAAGATGTTTTTTGAAGACCTCTACAGATTTCAAGAGACAGAGATTTGAAGGCAGACTGTTCCAAAGTCTGGGGGCAATAGACTGAAAGGCCCTGTCCCCTTTGGTTTTTAGTCTGGTTCGAGGAACAGCCAGGAGGTTTTCAGATGTGGATCTAAGGTTCCGAGAGGTGGTGTGTGGGGATAAAAGCTCAGATAGGTAGCTTGGAGCCTGGTTGTTAAGAGCTCTATAGGTCAGCACTAAAACTTTAAACTGTATTCTATATTATACCGGGAGCCAGTGGAGGGACTGTAAAACTGGGGTGATGTGAGCTTGTCTGCTGGATTTGGTTAGGAGTCTGGCTGCTGCATTTTGGATGGCTTGAAGGCGTGAGAGGGAGGTTTTGCTGAGACCAGTAAAAAGAGCGTTACAGTAGTCTAAGCGTGATGACACAAAGGCATGGATGATTTTTTTCCAGATCTGCAGTTGAAACCAGTTTACGGACTTTTGAAATGTTTCTCAGTTGGAAGAAACAAGAGCGGGAGATGGTTTTGACGTGTGAGTCTAAACTTAAAACCGGATCAAAAATAACTCCCAGGTTTCTAATGTTGGCCTTGGCTGAAGGGCAAAAGGAGGCAATTTCCTGCTCGATTTTTGGTTGAAGTTCGGGGGGTGCAGAGATCAGGGTCTCTGTCTTGTTGGCATTTAGAACAAGAAAGTTGCTGGACAGCCAGTTACTGATCTGGGTCAGGCAGAGTACAAGGGTGGCCAGCCTGTCCAACTGGTGTGGCATGAAGGACATATAGAGCTGTATATCGTCAGCGTAGATGTGGTAGGAGACGTCTGGGAAAGACTGAATGATGCCAGCTAGGGGAAGAATATAGAATGCGAATAGTAGAGGCCCTAGAACTGAACCTTGTGGAACCCCGCATGTTAGAGAGGCAGTATCTGAAGAGAAGGTTTCCGACTTCACTGTGAATGTTCTGTTTGTGAGATAGGAAGAGAGCCAGTCTAGAGCAGAACCTGAAATCCCAGCCAGGGCATTTAACCTGTTTAGTAGTATGTTGTGGTCTACAGTGTCAAAAGCTGCACTGAGGTCAAGCAGGACCATGACAGAACATTTCCCAGCATCAGCAGCCATCAGGAGGTCATTATGCACCCTTACTAGAGCAGTCTCGGTTGAGTTCTGCTTCAGTAAGCCAGATTGGAAGGGGTCAGAGATCTTTGACTTGGAAAACCAGGATCTGAGTTGGGTTTCCACAAGCTTCTCAAGTACTTTACTGATGAAAGGTAGCTTAGAAATGGGCCTAAAGTTACTGGTGGAGCTGGCGTCAAGGTTGGGTTTCTTTAAGAGAGGAGTCACTACTGCATTTTTAAAGTAAGATGGAACACAGCTTTGGCTCAGTGAGCTGTTGATCATAGACTATGTTTACATGCAGCCAATATCCGGGTTATGATCAGGTTAAGGTCGGTATTCGGGTTTCTGAGTTGATTAGAATAACCCGTTTAGAACCATAAATAGAAAGAGTTACCTCTAACTTGCATAACCCCATTTAAATGCGGACGTTGGGGTAGCGTCAGGACGTATGGACTACGTCCAGACGCAATATGCGTCATTTCCGGTTCTTCTTGTTCTGGTATCCGTGAAAACAACATGTTTCCCAGTTCGGAAGAGATAGTGACCGCATTTGTTTGCACTTTAGTTTCCTCGTCACTCAAAGTGTGGTGCTGTGCCGAAACTCGCCATGTTGCTCCCAACTTGTTGTTTACTTCCGGTGTTCTGGCGCATACAAGACGTCTCGCTACTCAAAAGACCAAGATTCCTTGCGAACAGAGCATGCGCAGAACACACGCATTGATGGGCATATCCCGATATGCATTTACACGACCAAACATTCGGGTTAGAGAAGGGTTACCCCAGGTGTAGTAACCGGGTTTTTAAAAACCCGGTTATGAGCATATCCGGGTTTTTGGCGGTGTTTACATGGCCGTGCGGAACCGGGTTATTGTGAATATTTGGGTTTTAAAAGGGTTACTGGCTGCATGTAAACGCACTCATAGTCAACAGAGATGGACTGATAGAGGCAAGGGACCCGACTAAGACAGAGAGAGGTAAGATGTCTGATGAGCATGATGAGAGCTTCATCTGACTGATTATTGAGGCTAAGTCATTTAGTGTAATTGGGGAGAAGGAGGTGAA
This sequence comes from Nothobranchius furzeri, assembly GCF_043380555.1. NCBI lineage: Eukaryota > Metazoa > Chordata > Actinopteri > Cyprinodontiformes > Nothobranchiidae > Nothobranchius > Nothobranchius furzeri. Next base: position 57,664,128 of record NC_091757.1, read on the forward strand.
AGACTCGGAGCACTGGGGGGCCTCCCCTCCTGAGGGTGGGGGGGTGGGGAGCTGGTGGAATGCTGGATCTCAGATTCAGCACCTTGTTGGCAAAAAAGTGGAGAAAGGTGTTACAGTCATCAGCTGAAGAAAGTTGAGCCTGCTGCGGAGGAGAAGACACGATGCTGGAGATGGTATCAAACAAAACATTAGGATTATTCTTATTTTGACATATGAGGTTGCTGAAGAAAGAAGACCTGGAATTTTCTACACCTTTGTTGTATGACTCGAGAAGTTCTTTAAAATATTCGCGATGAACAACCACACCTGTCCTCTTTCACCGTTGTTCCGCTTTTCTACAGGAGCGTCTAAGGTCAAGAATCTGGTTGTTCAGCCAGGGAGAACTGGAGGCACTGGAACTGCGGCTGGTTTTGTAAGGGGCGACCTGATCCAGAATTTTGAGGCAGTGATCATTAAATGAGTTTGTAAGGAGCTCTACGTCATCAGAGGAAGGAGGTACAAAGTCAAAGAGGGAGGAGAAATTTAAAATGGTAGAACTGTTGATAATACGTCGTTGCTTGGCAGAGTCTGGTAAAAGAGATTCAGAATTTAGGTTAATATTTAAAGAAACTGACTTATGGTCACTGAACACAACATCATGTATCTGCAGTTTATCAACAAGAAGTCCGTAGGAAAAGACCAGATCCAGGGTGTGGCCTGCTCTGTGAGTGGGACCAGACACGTGTTGAGAGAAGTTAAAAGAGTTCATCATGTTTAGGAACTCCCTAGTGGAGCTGTTAGATAGATCCTCAGCATGGATGTTGAAATCTCCAGCAATGATTATCCTGTCTAGTTTAATAGTTGAAGATAGGAGGTCCTGAAAGTCAGACAGGAAGGATGAAGTAGATCCAGGTGGGTGATAGACCAGAATTCCATAAATTGGTTGAACTCGACCAATTTTAATCATGATCATCTCGAATGAGCTGTAGGAGTTTGAGGATATTATTTGGCACGAAAAGTGTTTCTTAAAGATAACAGCTGTTCCTCCACCGCGGCCTGTGGTCCGTGGAGCAGAGAAGAAAGAGCAGTCTTGGGGACAGAGCTCACGGAGATGAGTGACGTCATTTTCACGCTGCCACGACTCAGAAATCCACAAAAAGTTTTATTTTTCAGTGCAGAACAGATCGTTTAGGAAGTGAGACTTGTTAGCGATGGAGCGCGCGTTAATTAACGTCGTTTTCGCAGAGAAATCTGGCGATGTGTGTACCGCAGGCTCCATAATGGCAGTCGGCTGGCGGGCTAAGCTACGTAGCGACTCCAGGCTACACCCGCGGAGGTTCTTTACCTTTAGGTAGCGTCCTGCATCACGGGCACCATTGAGCAGCGAGATCAGCCCAACTCCGCTGAGTTTCTGTGGGATCCGCCACAACGCAGCCACGGAGCAGCGATCGGGAAGAGCTTCACCTCTCGGGATCTTTCGGAGCTGAACGAAGAAGCCAGCTCTCTTCCCCCGTTTCCTCTTCCATGGTCTCCGGGGCAGGCCCACAGGTAACAAAGGGCCGACACCTGGGTTAACGCCAGGTTCCAGAGGCGGTGGAAAAGCGGGTCCGGTATCGGAGTTCTGGAGGTTGATCATCGCGGACCTAATCGACAATAGTAAGTCTCGACCATATGTTAGCAGGGAATCCGCACCAGATAGAGAAAAAACAATAAAAAACAACAACTAACCAAAACAGATCAGGAGCCTAGCAGACGCACAGACACTCATGGGCGCCAATTAAGCTTCTGCTCTTCTGCTGAGGAAAAAGGAGGTGGGTGAAAAGCCAGCAGCTCCACAGGGGAGCAACTATAAGACAACTCCATTACTTTAGGCACAAAAGCTGGATTGGGCCGCAGACACACTTTAGTGTAGCCAGGGGCCCACCGTAAACACGAGGGACTGACTGACCATGCCTGAATGTCACTCACTCTCTTTGCTGTAGTTAAAGCTAAGAGCAGCGCAGTTTTTAAAGAGAGAAATTTCAATCCAGCCCCATCTATAGGTTCAAAAGGATGATGACAGAGGGCCTCCAGAACTAGAGAGAAGTCACACAGTGGTACCAGTGGCCTAAAGACTGGTAGCTTACGGCGAGCACCCATCATGAAGCGACTCACTAATGGGTGTTGCCCCACCGGTTTGTCACCAAACCCCACATGGCATGCATAAATTGCAGCCAGATACACCTTAATAGTGGAGAAAGCTTTACCTTTGTCCATCAGACTCTACAAAAAACAGAGTACATCCACCACCGAACACTGAAATGGGATGACACGTTTCTCTTCACACCACACCTCAAAAACCCTCCATTTACAGCTGTAAAGAGAGCAAGTTGAGGGGGCCCTAGCGTTTTGAATGGTGTCAATGACACTTGGGGGCAGGCCTGCCACGCTCAGGTTCCACCTCTCACGGGCCAGGCCCACAGAGACAAGCGGTCTGGGTGAGGGTGATAAATCTCTCCCCTGGCTTGGGACAGGAGATTACTGCGGACAGGCAGGGGCCAGGGTTCGTCCCAAAGCATCTGGATTATTTAAGCCACCCATGGCTTGGATGGCCACAACTGAGCCACCAAGATCAAAGACAGGCCCTGTTCCCTCACTCTTATTAGAATGGAGGAAATCAGACTGAGAGGAGTAAACGCGTACAGCAGCACTCTTGGCCACTGGTGAGCCAATGCGTCAACTCACAGAGGCGCGTCCGCGTCTGTCAGGGAGAAGAAGAGTGGGCAGTGGGCGCTTTCCCACGAGGTGAAGAGATCTACGGTAACCTGACCGAATCTCAGCCATATTTGGTGCACCACCTTGGGGTGGAGTTTCCATTCTCCGTACAGAGGATTTCCTCTGGACAGAAGGTCTGCCCCTCTGTTCAAGCTGCCCGCCACATGTGTTGCGCGGACTGAGAGGAGTCTGGAGCTGCACCACACAATTATTTCCTTGGCCAGTGAGTGCAGCTGTAGGGTGAGTGTCCCGCCCTGACGGTTGATATAAGCTACCACTGTGGTGTTGTCTGTCTTCACTAAGACATGACGGTCCCTTAAGTAGGGCAGGAAGTGCTTTAAGGCCAGAAACACTGCTAGGAGTTCCAGCACATTTATGTGAACCTGTTTCAAACTGCGTGACCAAACGCTGTTCACTGCTCTCCCCATCAAGGTGGCCCCCCAACCTGTAAGAGACGCGTCCGTCGTCATGGTAACTCTGGACACCACCGCCCCCAGCGGAACCCCAGTTGTGAGAACTGTTCAGTCTCTCCAAGGCTGGAGAGCTGACATGCACGCCGGAGTTATCTTCACTCTGCGGTGGAGATGACGGCGGGAGCATAGTCTTAACAACCTCACCCACCACTGAACATCTCTCATCATAAGAAGCCCCAGTCGCACCACAGAAATCATTGACGCCATGAGGCCGAGAAGGCGCTGGCAAAGTCTGTACGACGCACGGTATCCTAACTGAAAACGTGCGACACACTGTGTGAAGGACGCAATCCTCTTCTGACAGCGAAACGCGATAAGAGAGAGAGTTTATCTGAAGACCCAGATATTCTGTGCATTGTCTGGGGAATAAACTGCTCTTTGTCCAGTTTATTTTCAATCCCAGGTCGGTCAGATGGCTCAACACCACCAGCGCGTCGCTGGCTGCTTGCTCCCGGGAGGGAGCGCAAATCAGATTATCGTCTATGTGAGAGAAAATTCTGATCTCGCGAGTCCTCAGTGAGGACAGCGCTGCCTCCACACACTTGGTGAAAACCCTCGATGCTAATGACAGCCCGAACGGGATGGTTTGAAACTCGTAGGCTGTGCCCCGATAGGCAAACCTGAGAAACTTCCTGTGTAGAGGATAAATAGAGATGTGAAAATAGGCATCTGCGAGGTCAATCGTGACAAACCAATCTCCTGGGCAGATGGAACGGCAGAGTGTTTTGTGAGTCAACATTCTGAAAGTGTACTTGCGTAAGTGTTTGTTTAACACATGCAGGTCGAGTATGGGACGGAGAGATTTCCCATCCTTCTGTGGAACAAGGAAGTAGAGCGAATAAAAACCCTGGTGGGCCTCGTCGCTCGGCACCATCCTGATCGCTTTTTTTGTTCAACAGTGAAGCAATTTCGTTTTCCAGGATATGCGCCGAATCCTCTCTTGCCACTGACGTTATTATCCCATTGAAACAGGGAGGTCTTGAGGCAAACTGAAGCCTGGAACCCCAACAAACTGTCATCAGAACCCACGAGGGAACTGCGCATGCGCGCCACCTCTTGGCCCGCGCCGAAAGCAAGCCGCTGTTGGGTGACGTCATCTCCGTCACCTGAGCAGCCTCGACTCGTCCCGTGGGAAGAGTGAGAGGGCCCTCTGCTGGGCGCAGAGGGACCTGATGGGGTTTGTTTATTATTTTTTGTGGGGAGCTGTCTGCCCTTGACTGAACGCCTGGCTGCAGAAAAGCCGTCTTTATTTTTAAATGACCCCCCTGAACATTTCTGCACACATCTGGGAACAAAGTGCTTGGTGACACTAACTGCATGCTCATGAAAAGTGTTTGGTGACACTGCGTTTTCTGCTCCACACACTCGCCACTCCTGCTGGACCGGGAACCACAGGAGTGTCTGAACCCTGAACACAGAGGTCTGTTTGTACCTCTGAAAACCTCCTCTTTTTCTGGAGAGGAGAAGCAAGAGCAGCTAGGATGACTTCTTCCTCTTGCCCTCGCTGGGGTGAGACGGGCGGTTCCTCGCGGCTGCTGCTGCAAAAGAGTGCTTCCCCCATGGGCGAGGGTTCTCCGCCTTGTTTGGCTGACCACCTGCTGATCGCTGTGGTCTAGCCCCACCCTGTTGACCCTTTGCCGCTTCGGCAGCTGCTGCAAACCCAGGCTTGGGTGCCTGAGGTGGCTGAGGGTTATGTTTACGAGGCAAGCAGAGATTGAGAGCCTCACCTTCCTGCTTCCTGCGGGTGCTTGTCTCAGTCATCTTCTCCAGGGCGGGCCAAAGAGACCTTTGACAGGGTCAAATGCTGCATCCATGACATCAGCTTTCTGGCTGTCACCTAGGCCTGACAAGTTTAGCCACAAGGCTCTCTCACCCGAAACCCATCACACGTCCACAGCCCTGGACTGCTCCTCTAGAAGAGTGCAGGATGAGATCATTCACCACACAGATTTCATCCCATAAAGCCGGGTTAGGCGCCCAAGAGTCCAGCTGACGACCCATTTCCTCCAGGATTTCTCCTTGATAAGCTGACATTAGAGTAACTGCATTGAGGGAACACACAGATTGGCCAGCATATGTGTGCATCCTCTGAAAAATGGATGCCGTGAGACGATCCGTTTTAGATGGGAGAGAGATGCTGGATGACGCTGACACGGATCTGCGGTTGGGGTGAAGGTGGTATGCCACTGAAGGCTCCACAGTTGGGGGTTCGGCCAGCCCCAATTCCCCCATCCCATGCACCTCCAGTTTGGAGTATCCCTTGGTGGGGAGTTTGCTTTTAAATGAGCTAGACCAGTAACACTTGGGTGGAGCGGAGGACAGTGGAAGCCTCATACAGGTCTCGTTCCACCCCTTCTGTCCCTTGGGCTGCCGGCCACTGAATGTTGAGCTTTGCAGCTGCTCGCCTGCAAACCTCGTACACGTCAGTGTCCCCCTGTGATGCCACCCCAGTGCCGCTAGGTGGCCTAGAGTGTTGAGCCGGGAAGGTGGAATCCTCTTCCTCCTCGTCCATGTCCAAATAGAGGAGGTCATCACCCGCATCGAGCAGCCCACTGTCAACCAGTCCCTCGAACAGAAGTGGTAGCGGGGGCTCCTCCTCCATCATATCTGCCCAACTTGTGGAGGCTCGCGGCTGATGGTCGTCACCTGCATCACAGGTGTGGCCAAGCCGAGGCCTGGGTTCCGGCTGTTAGCCACTGCCACTCTAAGCCTCCTTTTTCTCTGGCATGGAGGAGCAGTGAGGGCATGTCTGCGGGTTAGCCAGCGATGCCTGGGCGTGAGCAGCACCCATGCACACTATGACAATAGGATGAGGGTCCCTGCCTGAAATAGAAGCCCCACATGACGCCGGGCACAGGCGGGATGCAGCCTCTTTAGCCTTTGGTTCCGACCCTTCCGTCTGGGTAGGGGTGGAAGCCATAGCTGAAAAACCGACTGGTCGTGACAGATTAGCCTGAAAAAGCGTTAGCAAGCTAGTTAGCAGGTGTAAGTCTGCAACTATAGCTATATTTTATATGTAGGACAACTCGTCGTGACACGTTAGCTGCAACAAAATAGCTCATTAGCGAGTAAATGCTAAATAAGAACAGGACAAGCTCGCAACAACGCGTTAGCTTGAGCCACACTCGCTAATACTACTCCGTCAATGACAACCGAGTAGCCGCGGGAGCAGTTCGCCGTGACGCGGTAATGGTTCCTAGCAAAGTGTGCCAAGTGACTTAGAAACACTTACTCAGCTCTAATCCAGACTGCATTGGGACTGCGTTCGGCGACGGATCCTGATGGTACGCCTGGGAACAGTTAAGCAGCTGACCAAAGATAGCCTGAAAATCGCTGAGGGAGCAAAGTGTAGTTTCTCACGGGAAGAAAGCAAGAAAGCGAGAATGAGTAGGAGGGGTTGGTTGGCCGTGTATATACTGGGTGGGCGGAGCCTGGGCACGGCGCTACCAGTCTGTCAGGGACAGACGTGATGTCAATGGAGCTTCCGTAGTTGGTCACGCCAGGGCGATTCCCCGTAGTGAAACACCGAACGAAGTTAGAAAAAGAACCCCGAAATAACAAAGAAGATTGAAAAAAATTATAAAGGATAAAAGGGATAATAAATTAAAAGAATTAAAAGATAAAAAAAAAATAACGAGTAAAAAAAAGGTCATGACTAAAAATATTTAAAAAAAACATACTAAAAGGTAAGCACATGTCAACAGGGAAGACACCACAGACTAAAACACTAACAGCCTGATCACTGATCAAAGTTAATGATAAAAATAGGCCTTCGGCACTGACTTGAACCGACACAGTGACGGGGCCTGTCGAACACTGAGGTGAAGAGCATTCCAAAGTTTGAGGGCAGCAAACACGTAGGCCCGCTCCCCACTGGATTTATATTTCATCTTTGGGTGCAAAAGAGCAGGTGATCTGCCGATCTTAGGCTTCTGGATGGTACATATGGCTTGAGCAGTTCTGACAGGGAAGCGGGAGCTGGACCATTTAGGGCATTGTAAACAATAGTTAAGACCTTAAACTGGATGCGGTATTCACAGTGGATGAATCAAAATATTGGTTTAAAACATGTAAAAGCTCAGACGGTATACAATTATGAATGTTAAAATCACAGCTGAGGTCATGTCTGGTGTTACCATAGTGCACTAAAAACATCTACAAGAAGAACTGGACGGAAGGGCCCCACTTGGGTCAGACTAGACACATACAAGTGTGTAAAGGAGAGACTCCAGATAGAAATGTGTTTGGAAGATGGAAGGACCCCATAAGAACATGACTGGAAACATGACGGTGTGTGTGGCATTACCTGGCCTTCCCCACCCAATAGGTTCACCTGACTACCATACAGCCACATGAGCATTGGTCCAGTTTAGTAGTAGAACAACACCACATACATGTCAGCACAGAAGGAGGTGTTTGAATGTACTCTTACCTGTGTGTAGGTCTCATCTGGGATTGGTCCATCATTAAGCATCTGAGGAACAGGGCTGGCCTCATTCTCTTCTGCTGCAGCAGGAGTCTGAAGGCCTTTCATCTGAAATATAGATAACAGACAAGACTCAGAACTATATGAAGAGACTTCCAAAGGCAAAAAAGATCATCTAACTGTGAAACAGCAGCACAGAACAACTGAGAACATGGCGTGGCCTTCTGGACTACTGGTAATGAGCAGCTCTCATGACGATTCCAGGAGTTCACAGTGGATGAATCAAAAAATTAGTTTAAAACATGTAAAAGCTCAGACGGTATACAATTATGAATGTTAAAATCACAGCTGAGGTCATGTCTGGTGTTACCATAGTGCACTAAAAACATCTACAAGAAGAACTGGACGGAAGGGCCCCACTTGGGTCAGACTAGACACATACAAGTGTGTAAAGGAGAGACTCCAGATAGAAATGTGTTTGGAAGATGGAAGGACCCCATAAGAACATGACTGGAAACATGACGGTGTGTGTGGCATTACCTGGCCTTCCCCACCCAATAGGTTCTCTTTTGCTGCTGCAGGAGCCTTGTTTTTTCCCACCTGGATTGTAGATGAATAAAACATATCACAGATCAAAGATGAAATGCATTTCCATAGACAACCAAGAGTAATATTGGAAGCATGGTTAATATTGGAGAAATAGCAACCAACTCACCTTACTGCGCCAAGGCCATTTTGAATCACCATAGTTGTAATAAATTTCAGCTCCTATTTCTATTTTCTTCAGAGAAAAAAGGCACAAATGTGGTTTGTTGTCAACTATGATTTTTTTCATAACGCAATTAGGATTTTTGTGGTTGTCATTGACCAATCTTCCGAGAGAGCCATCTTCTTCAGATGCATCCAGGCTGAAAAGTATTTAAAAAAATTGTAATAGTTTTACATTTTTTAACAGTTTTATTGAAATAATTGTTTTCAAAAGATTTTAATATTTGTGCTTTAATTAGTTTATCAAGTATTAAACCCTTGTTCCAGGGATAACTCGGAATTTCTCTAATCAATAAAAAATCATCCATTTTTCCATGTTTACCATAAGCAATGGTTCTGCCACTTAAAGCCAAAGAGAAATTTGCTTTCAGTCTCTGAGTATCGTCTTGACTCGCATTCTTCCTTTGTGAGGAGTTTACCCCTGTACTCCAAGACGAAGTCCCCTGGTTCATTGGGGGGTGTGGCAAACACTCCTCTTCCTATAAAATATATAATAATTAAACATTTCATTCTGGGACTCAAAAGAGATACTACAGTATTTTAAAGTGAGGCTGAGGTTCTTGCGTCTAGTCGGTATATAACCTGCAGACAATGCTCAACATTCTCCTTGCAGGTAAACAGATTTTTGATCAGGCTTTCTGTGGCCAAAACATGTTTTTGATGCCAACCCATCCATATGAATGTATCACTGAGGTCCTGTCTATGCTCTGTTACTTTCCCTTAATCTGAGAGTGCTGTGTACCATTTGGTCCACGTAACACACCAGTGAAGTGTAACAACACAGATGCACCCTAACCCATGCAACTCAGACTTGACATAAACCGACAAACAGATGTAGAAGGATCCCAGACTGGAAAATTACAGTGGGGCCACAGCAAGGCATGGAACTATATATTAAATAGCAATACAAAAAAGTATTCCTATTTGCAATATATGAGACAGAAAAGCAATATAACAAATGTATATACAACAAATAGATTGACTAGTTCAATAATGTATGGTGCAAATGAGCTTTAAGTTGCAGTAAACTAAAAATGCATTTAAATCTATTTTCACAAGTGCAATGACATTATGATTTACAAGTTTGTAATAATTGAGATTTGACACCCAGAGATTGTGAGGAAAAAATGTATGCAGAGGAAGAAATAGAGAAGAAAGTGCTATTTCAAGGTTCCTGCATCTTTTTTAAAAATCTAAATAAATGCTTTTTAAATACCTTAGGAGCTCAGTAGATGACACATAAGTCCTAACAGGCCAAGAGAAACAAGAAAAGAACTGAAATTCATTCATGTGAATTCTGACATCTACTTTTAATGTTTAATAATGCAATCCCTACTAACTTCACCCTTTCCTTGTCATTTTTGGATCAATACAGATGAAATTTGCCTTAAAGAGCAAACTGCAGCTTAGAGACAAACCAGAGGGAGAAATCATCAGCCAAAGCAGAGAGATTTATCTGTGGTGTCAGGAGGTTCTGTGGAGGAGCAGGTGTCTCTGTGAGTGAACGATGCTAGCTAGCTTGCTACAACTCGTGCGCTAACAAAATGCTACTGTCATGTAGAGCAGTGGTTCCCAAACTTATTTAGCCGCGCACCCCCTTCTATGTCCCGACCATGTTGACACACCCCCCAGCCCCACATCAGGGCATGGCTATATATATATATATATATATATATATATATATATATATATATATATATATATATATATATATATACATATATATATATATATATATATATATATATGTATATATATATATATATATATATACACATATCAGACGTCACGCTAAACCAGGGGTCGGCAACCTGTTCCCATCAAAGAGCCATTATTACCCGTTTCCCACAGTAAAGAAAACACTGCAGCAGCTGCGGCGTTGTGGGCGGGGCCTACCCTCAGACAGCAGAGCGCTGCTAACAACAGGTGACAGCAGCCGGTACCGGTCGCTCGTGTACGTCAAAGTTATCTTTCATAAGAAGGTAATCAATAAAACAATTTATATAAAGTGGATCCAGAAGTTGTAGCCCGTCTCTGCCTACAATATTTTGATATTTTTCACCCTGTTGGTGGTTTTACTGAGCAGGTGCCACTTTTGTCATACGTTTCTTTTTAAAACATGTTTAGACTGTTCAGAATACAAATCCAGGCTCTGTCACGTTTGATTGTTGTAATTAAACTTTGTAGGTGGGGAAGGTCAGAAAAGGATCCGATCATTTTGTTTCTCCCTCATTTACAGTGACCGAGACAACGGCGCAGTGCGCCTGGCTCAAGTTAAATTTGTAACAATTTTCACAAGAAAACAGAACAGTTAAAAGCAGGGCTTGTGTTGTGTTAACCGGACAGTTCCCGTATTTGACCGTTTATTTTTGATGGAGAAAGAATAGAAAGAATTACCCCGACGCATGCAGACGAACTGACACTTTATTCTAAGCAAATCGCAGATGTAGCTAAATCACTCAAGAAAAGATTTCCTTCTGAACATCTGAGCTGGACACCGCTCAGTCAGCGCATACATAAGGTGCACAGCGAGCTGAAGGTGTGGAGAGGGGCTTGGAGCACGTCGCAGAAACAGAGCGCATGCGGGAAGATTCCTTCCACTGAAGCGAGAGTTTTCAAAACCCGGTCTCTCAGAGAGACTTGTCACTTAGAAAATGTTCCCTGATGATGAAACTTTGGCTGAATTGTGCTTGTTCCTGTCTCCAATGTGGCGTCTGAGGAGAGTCCCAGAATCTCACATCGTCTTCAGCTCAGAAAGCGCCTATGTTTACGCACATGCGTGACGCGTCAACCCGGTCTCACAGTAAGACCGGGTTGGACCTGTTCAGGTTTACGCAGACAATCTACATTTAGAATTAGCATACATATGTAAAATGAATTCAGTAAAATACAAAGCATTTTATTTAAATATCCATTCATTATTTTACAAGCACAGAGAGCCGCATGGAAGAGCCGCATGCGGCTCCAGAGCCGCGGATTGCCGACCCCTGAGCTAGGGCATGTGCGGAGGACACACACACACACACACACAAGCAAAATATACTTGTTTTCAATTACGTTCATTGGGCCCACTTACTTTTTCTTAGGCCCACCCACAAATGAGTTTCTGGCTACGCTAATGGTGACTTTTGACAGACTTCTCTGAGCTCCGCAGCCATTACACTTCTCACCTTGCGCACCCCCTAGCGGCACCACACTTTGGGAATCCCTGGTGTAGACAATTAAAATATTATTGGTCAGTTAATATAATATTGATTCTTGGCAATGAGCATTTGTCAGCTGTTTAATACTTGCTAATATCCATTCACGTAATGTAGCTTAGCGCTTTAGAGAGAGGGAGAGACGCATGTCATCTTATCCAGAGCACAACCCAGAAACCAGCTTCCCTAGCCCGCTAGCATCTTTTAAAAGCTTTGCATCCTCTTCTTGAGGTTAGGAGCACAAGTTCCTAGCCAGTTCTGACCTAGAAACCAGCATCCCCGCCTCGCTAGGAATTTTTGAAAGCTCTATCCTCTTCTAGAGCTCCAATGCTGATCTGGGTAGGAGCCATCAAATATTTTTCAAAACTCCACCAAGTGGCTCTGGAGGATAGGAGGCATGTTGAACTCCCGTCACATCACTGGGATTGTAATCCTCTGGTCTGGTGTGGAGTAGAAACGACCGTGTTTTCAGCTGCACAAAATGCACCAGAAAAGGAAGAAGGTGCTGTTCATCTACAGACTACTGGAGTCTGTAGATCCTCCACACAATAGTTTACCATTTTTTTCGAAAAATCAATGGTTCCACTTATATTACATTATCTATGTGAACTCTCCAAGATTATTTAGAGCTGAGAGGCGCAGAGCTCTGATCGTTGATGCGCTCCAGACAGATGCATCCTGAGCACAGCCACAGCTACATTCTCAAAGTGTCGCCATCCCAAAAACAAATTTAACACATAATCGTTCATGTCGGCTCATATCCCTTCATGTTTTCTGTCTTTTATTTGTGCCTGATGCATTTTGCTGCTGTGGAGCAGAGCGCATCACCTGTTTCATTCTGCTGTGACTTCACCTCACTGATGCGGTCTGTGCGTAGCACACACTCCTCTATATTTGCGGTCGGTAGATCTTTTAGAACTGCAGTTCAAAGGTAACTCATAAGGTGAATATATATGAAGCCAGATAGCAGTTTTTCTTTAGGATTGAGATGAGATGAAGGAAGATGATAAACAGACAGGACAGAAAAATAGTCAAATAAAAATAAGTTCCTTTTTGTACCTGCTGGTAGCAACAAACAGACACCATTTAAGGTAATCAGAAGTCAGCAACAGAAAATTAAATCATTCTTTCAATGTTTAGAGCAGCATGAACTCTGAGAGGCTGCAGGCGCATCAGTGAGTTTGCAGTAAAGATGAAAAAACTACCGTTGTTAAAAGAAATGTGTTTAACTTTGAAAATGTGGGCGCAATTTTAATTACTTGTCAACTTGTCAACTGCTTTGCTTTTGAAAAACACAAGTTGTGTCAAGAAATTTTCGCAAATTACCTTTGTAACCGTCAATGTATCTCGACATAAACCCAACCTTGTCAGTACAGGACAGGATGTGTGTCTTTGCATCATCTATAGGCTTTTTCC
>NC_091757.1:57684643-57709643 GCF_043380555.1 Nothobranchius furzeri
TCCTCCTCCTCTGCTCTGCCGCCAGGTGGCGTCCCTTGGGGGGGTGGGGGGGGGGGTGGGGGGTGGTACTGTCACGGTCTGAGGTGTATTCCTGCTGTCACTCCCTGTTTCTTGAGTTTTCCCTCTGCAGGTGGGCGTGTCTGGAGGTTAACCAAGCTGCAGCAGATCTGCTCATCAGCCGGCCAGGTGTATTTAAGCAGCTGAGAGACTTCTACACTTCGCTGGATGATTACTCTACCTGGGTACCTTCTAAGCCACCTCTTAGAACTATATTCGAGCCTTCTTGGACCTTTTGAGATTTTTAGATGTGTTTTGGATTTTTGCAATTACCCTTCCTGCTCTCGTTCACCAGATAAAACCTCCACCTTCATCTCTGACTGGCTGAACTCTGGAACTCCTATCATCTGGATCTCCAACCTGCTTGTCTCAGCCGCTCCCTGGCCAGAACCACCTCCAGCTGCCCACCTAAGCTCCCTGGATCTCCACAAACTCAGCTCCCTCCACGTCTCACCTTTTGGATCTCAGTCCCAGGAAAACCCTCTCAGCTCAGACCGGACCACTCTTCCCTCGAGTTAGTTCCCTCCTCTCCAGACTGTAAGTCCTCCGCACAATTCCGATTTCTTATTCCCTCCTCGAGTTGGATCTAACTCCCATCTGTCCACAGGTTTCCCGCACCGACTCCCTGCTGGAAGAACTCAGCTTTGTTTATGCTGCTTCCTTGGTTTCCCTTTTAATAAATTCTTATTTAAACACTTTACCCCCATCTCTATGCTGATTCTGTATGTCGTGGGTTAGATTTCTACACCACACCATGACAGCTGCCAGCCACATTTTTTTGTATTTGTGATCTTGTGCCTGGTGTTGTGTTTTTCCGTTTGTTTGTTTTTTAAAAGTTGTCAGTTCTTAGTGTTCTTGCAAGTGCTTGAAAGACATTATTATAATTAACATGGTGTTCTCAGTTTATAAACTTTTTAAAATCTTGGTTAGATCACAACAATGTTTATTTTTATGAGACAAGCTAGTGAGATCATATGTGAGCACATACTCTCCATGTAGGTCTAGCCTGGGGCACGCAGAAGACAGATCCGCTGCGCCACGTCACGCCTGTGCCGTCATTTTAAAAAGAAGCCATTATAGTTACTGGGAGTGGCTACATGGGGAGCACAACACCACATCCCAGAAACGCCGGTCCACACCATGACGCTGAAGATAGGCGCCAGTTCTATTTCAAGTGCCGTGATGTGTCTGTTTACAACAGACATTAGGACGCAGAATGGCTTTACGGCACAAACCCAACGGCCAAAGCACGGACAAGGAGCTTTTTATTGTTAAAGTCGAGAAGCAGAAGATCTTGTACGATCCTAGTACTACTGCTATTGATCTTAAAATATTCTCGTAAATAAATGGCCTGTATTTGATATAGCGCCTTCTGGAGTCCTGGAACCCCCCAAGGCGCTTTACAACACAATCAGTCATTCACACATTCACACCCTGGTTGGCGATGAGCTACGATGTAGCCACAGCTAGCCTGGGGCGCACTGACAGAGGCGAGGCTGCCGAGCACTGGCGCCACCGGTCCCTCCGACCAACACCAGCAGGCAAGGTGGGTTAAGTGTCTTGCCCAAGGACACAACGACAGCGTCAGACTGAGTGGGGCTCGAACCTGCAACCTTCCGATTACGGGGCGAGCTCTTAACTCCTGTGCCACCGTTGCCCATAGCCCATTGTGACTATCGTGCGACTTTCCAAGAAGCGCTCAGCGGCGCAGCGATGCCTGTGAGACCCCAAAACGGCAGCGCTTTCGTGGCACAATGCATCTGTCTTCTGTGTACCCCAGGCTTAAATCACGAATGTGCTTGAATTTTAATTTGACACAGATGGAAAAAATTCAACAAAAATTCAAGTTAAGGCTGATGTCCAATCTTGGTCCTTGCGGGCTGCTATTCCTCGTATTTTAGGGGTTTCCCTGCTCCAACACCAGAGTTAGTTATTGCATAACATTTTCAGGATGTCAAGCTCCAGAAGTATGTTATTCACCCATTCACTCAGCTCATGTGTAAGCAGCAGAGAAACATTTATATTAAACAGGAAAGAGACCCAGATTTGTTCTCCACCAGTTAAGACAATCACATTTTTACAATCCAACCATGTATTAGTCAAAATATATGTACTGAATATCATTGTTTATTGTGATTTAGCTGCACAAAGCCTAAATACAGCTTGCACACTTGGCTGGAGTTATCTAACCATGCTTAATACACAATACATACATTGTTGGATAACGCTCCTCTGAAGCTAGGGGTCAGCAGGGTTAAGTAGGGTCTGCACACACACACACACACACACACACACACACACACACACACACACACACACACACACACACAGAGAGAGAGAGAGAAAGAGAGGGAGAATTATTAATAATCAGGACAAAATGCTGTTGCAGTGTTTTCAAATATGTCTCAAAGATCAACCAGTTTTAATTTCAGCCTGTGACAGCGATGAGTCCTTTGAATTCCTAAATCAACACTTGGTTGCTCCGGACGGGAACAATGACTTGCTGTTTTCTCTTACGGAACACATTAGCTGAATGGTGGGAAACAAGCCACACCTAGGTAGACAAAGGATTGCTAAGGTCAGTGCATCACTTAACTGCTGTTGTAAATAAACTAAATGCTACTCATTTATTAACAGAAGAGCCTTTCATTGTTTTGTGCATTAGGAGCAGTTTAAATATAGTAGTGTGTAAAAGGCACTAAAGAAGAGGTCAAATAATGTTTTAATTATTTTCCTGCACTTTGGTGGACTTCAGGTGCAGAAGCTGCAGTATTGCAAACATTTAACATAAAATTCCTTCTCTGGCTATTTTGATTAATGTTTCTTATGAATATAGTCGAGTTGTGCATATTAGGTACACTGTGCTTTTAAGCATTTTTGAAAAATGAGATAGTTAAAGTAAAAATGATATACTTTCACGATGAAACCAAAATGTTTTCTTTTATAGTACTTCCCTTGACTTATTGTTGTTAAAACATTCAACGCCGGCTTTAGTACCTTTCACTTAGGGGTGTATCGTATTTCTTCCGTCCTTTTATTTCTTTTGTCTTCTTCAACTCTAAGTTTCGGTCACTATGATCCTTTCTGCAGAATACAAGGAATGGATACGCGCTGATATAAATTCAGAGGAATGTCCGTTTTCCCTTCACTTTTAGTGGCTCCATTTGTGTTAATCACCTCCAATGAAAAGGTCGTCCACTCCTCTCTAGTCTCCACTGCCACAACTATGCCTGTATATCAGCGCGCCGGTCAAGGCTCGGGCTTTACAAAGGCTGTCTGCGTGGTGGGTTGTGTGACTTAATGTTTGGTACCAGGCTCCACCATGGTGCAAGCCTAAGGGGTGGAGGTTACCGCTTACTGTGTCGAGCATGCTAACAGAAAGAGTTCATGTGGTTGAGCAGACTTAAGGAGGGAGCCCGTAAATGCAGATGATGAAACGTAACTTGTGGAGGCTGTGTTTGCTTTTCACATTGCTTTTGATACAGAAAAAGGAGCAGTGCTCCAGCAAATATGCATTTCCTGTTATGCAGAGATGTAAAATTCAAATGTTTTATTCTGTCTTCTATTATCGTTAGCAAGACTTTGTAACTCCCCACAAAGCAAAGTACAATGGGGAAACATCAAGGAATGTCGAAATATGGGATGTAAACATCACTGGTAGGAAATATGTTCCTTATGATAACAAACGTGTTTGAGCTAAAAAAAAAAAGGCCAGGATACACAAATAACAGACAATGGACATTTGTATTCCTATTCACCTGTAATAATGTTGGTTTAATGCAGATATATTTTGACAGAAAGCTGTATGATTCTTTTCAAGCTTGTATTTTTGTACACGTTCATTTACACGTCACCAAAACCAAATAGAAGAAATTCAGGAATCTGAGTATCTGAAGCATGGGACCAGGCATGTCGTTACAGGAATATGATCATGTTACAATTATTTTATGAGTTATTTTTTTACTAAATGCTGCTGCTGAGCTTTGTTGATACATGAAGGTGTAGCCTCAGGCAGCTTTGAGAGCTTGGGTGTGGACGGCATCATTTGTACAGTTGGTGCAAATGAAAACTCCATTATAGCACAATTTAAATGGAAGGATGTGCAAGTCTGTTTGCACAGTACGAGTGATGTTTGCTGTTTTTTTTTTTATCAGTGGAAAGATATTCATCATTAGTTCTGATAAAGTTCACAATAACCCACTGGAACTGGCAAAAAACGATCAGCGGGTTTTTTTTTTTCTTTTTTTCAATGTGAGAATAATCCAGAGTTGATATGACTGGGCGTGTGAGATTGCTGACCCTAGATTGTTCCTGGAAAAGCAATCTGAAGTAAATCCTCAGACGGCTTGAAAAAGTCGACTGTGCACAATGCATAAAACATTCATTCAGTTTCTTTCCCAAACATATGAATAGCCATCTTTGTCCAGCTGCAGAGACCGTTTTCTTTTATAACTGCAAAACAAAAGAATTTTAGAGGTAGCACAAAAAGTGTTTAAATGTGTGCAAAAATCTAGTTTATAGAAGTTTTGACCCTGCAGATAAAAGCTCTTGGGAATATCGTGTAAAACAGAGATGCAAGTAGGCCTTCAAACATACTCTGTAGAGAAATGAGAGACATCACAGTTGCTCTGCTGACCATTAAAGAGAGCATTACAAAGGTTGAACTGTTTTACCCCTCTGCACCCTCCCAACACCCCCTTCCTTTTGGCGGGAACAATGTTGCTGCATTACTTGACTGTTATCCTTCCCCCCTGATGATTTTCTTTAGCGTTTTTTACCCCTCTTGTTTGAACAGATGCCGCCCCCCTGCTATAACCTCCATCCTCTGAGACTGCCATAAGGTCTAGTACAATGAGGTAACTCTCAATTATATTAATGCTGAGAGTCCAGCCCAGTCATTTCCTTCCAGTAAGCAACATCAAATACTATGATGTATATCACTTCCTGAGGTAAACTTGTAGTCTTTTGTTCCACTTTATTTATGAATGGATTATGAAAGAGGAGCCGTATGACCGTGTTCACCTTTCAGTTTGTCCATTTCTGCCCATGCAGCTTTTTATAGTGGAATGGACACTGAGCAAACCAACAACGGAGGGGAAATCACTGACAACTTTCATGCAGGCGATGTGGATTTACACAAAATAGGTGGAAATCAGATAGATGAATCTGTGAGCTTAGGGACAGCTTTATCTTGTTTTGTTTTTGTCTAGTTGAATATCTGTGCCGGCATCTTATCCATTTGAATTCTGGGTAGAAGTCCATCTTAAGTGATTAACAGACGGTGATTTCTGTAAACAAGGACGGTGGTGGTTCTTAGCTCGAGGTGTCTTGTTTCAGTCCAGTTAAATGCTTTAGGTGCCTCAGATTCCCGGAGCTATGCCCTTTGACCTTTGCTAACTTTAACACATCAGTGCATTTTAGATGACCTTTCACAGAACTGTTAGCTTCACTTTCGAAAGAACTGACGGGCTCGGCCGGCTTGGGGGTGGGAGGCTACGGGCGGGCCTGTGGGCTTGCTGCTGTTATCTCCCGGGACTCTGCTGGCTGCTGGTTGTGGCCCCCCGGGGCGATCCTCTGCACCTCTTGAGAGGGGGCTGGGGCTTCTCTGGTTACAGTCTCCCTGGGGTCCCTGCGCTCTGGGGCAGCTCCTGGATCTCTGGGGCTTGGAGCTCCCTCCTTCTCCTACACATCTTTGGGGGAAGATCTGTGGCCCCTCACACTCTCTATTGGACGCTCCTATAGAGAAACCTTACATAAACAAGCGCGTGTATGCACACAGGTGCTCACGTGGTGCTCTCATAAGTATGGACTTGGGCATTTTCAACATGTCTTAAGGCTGTGGTTGGCACTAAATGCACTGTGATTTATTATCGTGTGATTGTTCAGTGAGGAAGACATATGCTCCTCCACCATCTATTCCCTTAGCCCTCAGCAGCAATGACTTCATGGGATTTTTTACAAATAAAATTAATTCTATTAGAAACAAAATCTTTAGCATCCTCCCTAATGTGATTTCTTCTTCCTCAGTAAGTGAGGCAGCATCAGAGGTGACTGTAGAACCTCATCTGTGTTTGAACCGTTTTGATCCAGTTGAGCTTTCAGAGTTATCAAAAATATTAGCTTCATCTAACCCTTCAACTTGCATTTTGGATCCAATCCCAACCAAATTATTTAAATAAGCATTTCCTTTGGTTACTGCCCCCATTCTAGATATAATCAATCTATCCTTAGTAAATGGATACGTACCACAGGATTTTAAGGTTGCTGTAATCAAACCTTCACTTAAGAAGCCTTCTCTGGATCCAGATGACCCAATGAATTATAGACCAATATCTAACCTTCCATTTTTATCCAAAGTCCTGGAGAAAATAGTGGCCATCCAAGTATGTGAGCATTTAAACACTAATGCTCTGTTTGAGGAATTTCAGTCTGGTTTTAGAGAGTATCACAGCACTGAAACTGCATTAGTGAGAGTTACAAATGATATTCTCATGGCCTCAGATAAGAATCTTGTGTCTGTTCTAGTCTTGTTAGATCTCAGTGCTGCCTTTGACACAGTTGATCACAATGTTCTTTTAGAAAGGCTTGAACATGTTGTAGGGATCAAAGGAACAGCGCTAGGCTGGTTTAAATCCTACCTGTCTGACAGATTTCATTTTGTAAATGTACATGACAAATCTTCTCCATACTCCAGGGTTACTTGTGGAGTACCACAGGGTTCAGTGCTTGGACCAATTCTTTTTACTATATATATGCTCCCAATTGGTAAAATCATTAGACAGCATGGGATAAACTTCCACCGTTATGCTGACGATACTCAGTTATATTTATCCATTAACCCTGATGAACCTAATCGGTTGGGTACATTACAGGCTTGTCTTGAGGACATAAAAAATTGGATGACTCTAAACTTTTTGCTTTTAAATCAAGACAAGACGGAAGTTCTCATATTTGGTCCAGAAATCCAGAAAAGGAAATTGCTTAGCCAATCGCCTGACCTGAATGGCATTACATTAATCTCAGAGAACAAAGTTAGGAACCTTGGTGTTATCTTTGACCAGGACATGTCATTCAAATCCCAGGTTTAAAAGGTTTGCAGGTTTCCTTTTTCCACCTTTGGAATATTGCTAAGATTAGAAGCATCCTTTCCAGGAGTGATGCTGAAAAACTAGTTCATGCATTTATTACATCAAGACTGGATTACTGTGTCACGTTTTGGGGATGTTTAGGACCCAAATATGCAGCAACCCAGGATGACACGAGACAGGAGATGATGTAAAGTAAAATCCTTTATTGTTGAAGGATGAAACGAAGAATAAATCAAGGGCAGAGAGCCAGAGTCCAAAAATGTCCAAAATCCAAAATAAACCAGAGATCCAACTGAGACACGAGAAAATACTAGAGACTAGGAATGAGAGACTGACAGAATTACCACAATGGACCGACACTAAACAGAGACAAGACAGGGCTTAAATACACAGGGAGAACAATTAAGGAAACAGGTGTGTGGAGTGAGGGCTGGAGGGAAGGCAGGTGACACCAATTATCTAAATGGGGGAAACAGAACCAATGGAGGGCAGATAACCTTAAACCTACAGTAAAACTAAACCTAAAACTGAGGGAAGGACTCACACAAACACATACACATATTGACTCACACAAACTCATACACACATACCATGAGCTAGGAAACGGACACGCACACATACACACTCACACAAACCCTGAGCAGGGGAATGGCACAGACACACACCGAGCTGGGGACAAAGAGGCTGGAGCTACAGAGCGTGAAGGAAGGCCCAGAGGGCTGGGGATGAATGAATGACATAGGACCTTGGAGGAATTGACTTTAAAGCCTACAACATGACACCTAATTGAAATGCAGACAAAGGACACATGAGGGCGCCAAGAGACACAAAAGGGAATCTAGAGAGGGATGGAGAACACAAGGAGGCACATGAAGGAAGGGGCAGACGCAGACCATGACATACTGTAATCCATTACTTTCAGGAAGTCCACAGAATGTAGTTAAAAGTCTTCAGCTTGTCCAAAATGCTGCAGCTAGAGTTCTGATAAGAATTAAAAAGAGAGATCATATCTCTCCTGTCTTAGCTTCCCTACATTGGCTACCTGTTAAATTCAGAATAGATTTTAAGATCCTTCTTCTCACATATAAAGCTCTTAATAATCAAGCTCCATCATACATCAGTGATCTGATTGTTCTATACGTTCCTAACCGAGCACTTCGCTCTCAGACTGCAGGTCTACTGGTGGTTCCCAGAATATCTAAAATTAGGATGGGAGGCAGATCTTTTAGTTATCAGGCTCCTCTCCTGTGGAACCAGCTCCCAGCTTTAGTCCGTGAGGCAGACACCTTGTCTACTTTTAAGACTAGGCTTAAAACATTTTTATTTGATAGGGCCTATAGTTAAAATCTGATGTTAGCCTAAATCTGGACAAGTGGGGGAGTAGAGGGAGGTGGAGTGTACAGTCGGTAAAGACAGCTCTCCCTTGCCCTGACTCCAACATGCCTACATCTAAATAGGATAGATTATCCAGAGTTATCTCTGTAGTTATGCTGCTATAGGCTTAGACTGCTGGAGGACACACTGACCACTTTCCACACTCTACTGCTTTCTTCTACTATCTGCTCTTTAACTGTATTATTTCCTGCTATTTCAGCTGTTAACTTTATTTTCTCTCTAAGTGTTTTTCTCCCCAGAAGAAGCTACAACGATGTTCTGCTGAGCTGTGGTGGCCTCATGGAGGGGGCCATCGACTAGCACACTGCTGCTAACCACTTAAACATTCTCCCTCTCCTGATAATAACTTTTTGCTTTCCTTGACGTTGGATGTGCTACTACTAGTTTACCCGTTTAACTATAGATCCACTAGGATAAATACAATAAAGTTTATCTCTCACCACATACAATATTTACTAAGAAATCACAATGTAACCATAGACACATTACTTGTCTTTGTGTGTGTGTGTGTGTGTGTGTGTGTGTGTGTGTGTGTGTGTGTGTGTGTGTGTGTGTGTGTGTGTGTGTGTGTGTGTGTGTGTGTCTGCTCTGTCTTCTCCATCCCCAGTGAGTCGTGGAGGATGGCTGCTTATACTGAGTCAGGATTCTCTGGAGGTTTCTTCCTGTTAAAAGGGAGTTTTCCTCTCCACTGTCACTTTATGCTTGCTTAGTATGAGGATTGCTGTATAGTCACTGACACTAGTCAGTGACTTGATGCAATTTGCTGGGTTCCTTATATAGGAAACATTATTTCTGATTGGCTTAATGAACTGACCTGAATTGGAATGTTTATTATGTGAAGTGCCTTGAGACGACTCTTGTCGTGATTTGGCGCTTTATAAATAAACTTGTATTGAAATGAATTGAATTAAAACAATGTTGATTTTATATACATATATATATATGTATACACACACATATATATATTTAATGTCACACCTGATACTTAAAACTTTATTGTTATTGTTTTTGAATGCTTTGTAATTCCGACCAGACACGGAGACAGAGGTGAAAGAGAAAGGAAGAGACAAAAGATGGGGGGGGGGGGGGGTCCACAAAAATAAACAATGAACAAGAGTCTGCTTCTAGACCTGCAGAAAGAGACAAGAGAAAAAGCTTGTTTATGTAAGGTTTCTCTATAGGAGCGTCCAATAGAGAGTGTGAGGGGCCACAGATCTGCCCCCCAAAGATGTGTAGGAGATGGAGGGAGCTCCAAGTCCCAGGGATCCAGGAGCTGCCCCAGAACACAGAAACTCCAGGGAGACTGCGACCAGAAAAGCCCCCGCTCCCCTCGAAAGGGGCAGAGGATCGCCCCGGGGGGCCACAACCAGCAGCCGGCAGAGTCCCGGGAGATATCGGTGCCAAGCCCACAGGCCCGCCCGCAGCCTCCCACCCTCTAGCTGGCCGAGCCCGGGACCCAATGACCCGGACCCAGGGGCAACCACCCCCGCTGGGGACCCAGCAGAGCCCAGGGACCCAGACCCCACCAGGCAGCCACAGGGATTGATCAGGCAGATGCCAAAAATCTTAAACTCCCTGACCCGGGAGCCACGACCCAGGCAGACCAAGGCACCGCACTCCACACCAGGTGTGGCAGGGAGAGGGGAGACGAAGATCTATATCTCCAAAAGAAGTCCCAGGAGGAGGAGTCAAAGGCCCCACCTACGGTACCGCCTAGACGCGTGACGGAGCGCTTCACACCGCTTCAGTGATTCCTTTAACCATTGAGCTTCATCATCCAGGTCTCTTATGCGTCTTCATGTGCGCAGAATTATGCTTAAGCGCCTCGTGATTTTTTATCTTGAGAGGCGCTATAGAAATGATATTTTCTTCTTCTTCTTCTTCTTAACATGAGTCCGATTCTCTCTCCCCCCACCACCCCCCGCCGCCGTCAGACTTCTGGAACTTTTCCCTGCTGTGTGAACGCAGCCGAAAGGACAAGTTCCGGTACAAAAGTGGTGTGTCTGAAAACACAGTTCCAGTTAAAAACCGTATTGAATTGTCCACAAATGTTCCAGAATGTCTGTCTGAAAAGGGCTAAAGTCTCCCTCCGCCTGCTCCAATATAGTGTTGTGTGATCATGAGATACCTCTCCAGGGACCCAGCTCCCCCACTGGCCCAAATAGGCACCTCTGCTGTCAAACTGCCACGCAGAGCATGGAGACCCCAGCCCATCCTGCCAGGGCCCAAAGCAGCAGCGTTACAGAGCTTCACGGAGTCCAAGGGCACCAACCCAGCCCCACCTCAGCAGAATATCTACGCCCATCCATGCATTTGCACAACTTCCAGAATATATAAGACATAGGACATCCAAGTAAGGTTGGGTCCTCCCCCTCCTGGACTTCCCCCTCCCCTGTGATGGGACAGCAGAAGAGCCAAGGTCTACCTGAGGCCCCTGAACCCGAGTCAGGCACTGCTGCATGTTCCTGCCTTCTCCCCGGCAGCATACATGTCAGGACCGACCCCCAAGGCCCCGCTCAGATCCCCCCACAGGGCCGGCCACCCCCACACCCCGAGCCCCCAGGCCCGCACCCAGACCCGATTGATTTTATATTTTATATTTCCTCAGGGACATATTTTTCTTTCACCTCTGTCTCCGTGTCTGGTCGGAATTGAAAAGCATCCAAAAACAATAACAATAAAGTTTTAAGTATCAGGCGTGACATTAACCCTTTGAAATTATGAAATCTTCAACCATGATTTTTTTAACAATTTTTTTCATGCGTCTTTAGGTGTGAATGAAACAAATTTCAACAAATATTTTTAGTAAAATTTTATAATTTACAAATTATTTATTACATGTACACCTCAGTGGACAGCGTGCATTCTGAACATGAAATATGTCGGCTTGACTCACTGAAGTCCAAATGGAGGGGCTCAAACGCAATAGTCTTCAACAGCTGTGCTTAATAGCAAAAACAAATAAATAACAATTTTGAGTACCTGTCCACTGTAGTGACCTTTATGCATTAAAGGGTTAAAGCAGACGCTTTGATGCTCCACCTGAGAGTAAATCTGTAAGGCTTGTCACCAGCGTTCAGACATCAATTCTGTTTGCTTCACAGCCAGACAGGACACGGGAAAAAATAAAAGATTTCACGGCATCTATCGGGTAGAAAACAGATAAATGCTTAACTTTAATGCTTAACAGTCATAAAAGTTGGCAGAAACAACTTGTGAAATACCAGATGTTATATTAATACATTTGGATTCCTCCTTTTTATATTACATAATAGGCTGCCTTTGTCACCGTTTTAAGAAAAATAAAAGACTAAACAGTAATCAAATATCACTAAACCAACAGGAAAGTGCTGTGTAGTACTGCCTACTGTGCAGATTCGCTTATAAGTAACTTTATTCATTGCGTAATAAAAAGAACAATGGGCACATTTTAGTATCAACAGCTATTTTCTTAGTAATTTTTTCATGACATTTGCATGTCATCCCTAAACACAAATCCACAAATGATCCACTGCATAAACTAAAGCAAAGGAGAAGCTAAAGAAATTAAGCTTTTAGTGATTTTTACTGTAATGCTGCTGCAACACCCTGTTTATGTGTGTCTTTACTGTAAGCCCAAGTCTTAATGTAATGTCAACACTTCTGTCATATTACAGTTAAAGGCCCCTATGTTCCATTTCACACCGATCAAAGTGATAACTGACCATGACAGCTGAGTGGAGCTGCATTTTTTTGCTCCCTGAGAGAACTGATGTAATAACTTCACTATTTCAGAGCAAAAAACACACATCAAAAGATTGTTTTCGCACATTTTATTGACATGGCAGCATTTATCATTTTGTGTATCCCATGGTGGTATCCTATGGGGAACTAGGCAGTTTTGGCTTGCTTTTAGTATTCGTTATTAATTCTCTGTGGTCAAACCAAAAGTGAAACGTTTCTCCTCACCATGCATTTGTCTTTTTAATACCTTAAGCTAACAGCTGAAATGCCTCCCCAGCCTTCCTTAGTGTCTACAGGAGCGGTCCATCACTAAATTAAACAAATCAACTGTGTTCATTATCTAAACCATGCAGGAAGATTGCTGGAAGCAGACTGCAGTGCCAGGTGAGTCAGCTCGATTTTTCCTAAGTCACAACTGAGCCGCCAGTCTGAAATTGCAAATAGAATATTTTGGCCACAGGGGGCGATAAGAGCTGGGTGGCCTTTCATTAACTCTGTAAATGATAAATTTAACACATACTGGCTCAAGAAAATGATTTAAAAATATGAAAAGTTGCAAAGAAACATCAAGCTTATGCAGAATTTATGCATTGGTCTTTCTTTCTTTACTTCTGAGAAATAACCTTTTCATTTGTTATTAACAGATGTGACACTTTTGCAAACTTGTCAAAATCTGGATCATTTATCTGCAGTGATAAAAACGTTAAAAGGGACATATTCTCATACTATGTCAAACTCACCTGTAGTGTTCAGCATCTTTTTGTGCTGACATGTGGGTCTCTGCTGCCTCTATAAACACTCCCAAAGTGAACCAAGTCAACTATGTTTCCTTTCAGTTGTTGGTTTTAGGAATAATGTGCCTAAAATATGCTTTTTCAAAAAGTCCCCATTCATTCGCCACTGCAAATGTATTGATTAAATAAGTGATAGAGCCCTGAAGCAGCTCATTCTGGAGGGTACTGAAACTGTCAAGACTAAAAACACTTAAAATCTCTTTGTATGAGACCTATCATAACTTTAAGGTCAGCTTTAAGCATTTTAATACATTTGCAGTGTTCTCTAGTCGGAATAAATGCCATGGGAAAGACATTTAACCCACCTTGCCTGCTGGTAGTGGTGGTGCCTCAGCAGCCTTGCCTCTGCCAGTGCGCTCAGGGGCAGCTGTGGCTACATGCTAGCTCATCACCATCAGCGTGTGTGTGAATGGATGAATGATATACTGCAGTGTAATGCGCTATGAAGTCCTCTGACACTGAAAGGGACTACACAAGCGGGGGAAGCTGTGGTGCACCTGCTAGAGGATGGAGGAGTCAGCTGGTTCAATTCAATTCAGAAATACTTTATTAATCCCAGAGGGAAACTGATTGCTGTAGTAGCTCAGAATAATAATAATAATCAAGTCATCAAAGAGTTGTTGTATATTACAACGGCTGTTGGCAGGAAGGATCTCCAGTAGCGGTCAGTGTTGCAGCCAAACTGAAGAAGCCTCTGACTGAAGACACTCTTCCGTTGTCGGACAGTCTTGTGGAGAGAATGCTCAGGGTCGTCCATCATGTTCTTCATTCTCTGGAGAATCCTTCTCTGCATTATCTCCTCCAGCGGTTCCACAGTCGTCCCCAGAACAGAACCGGCCTTTTTTATTAGGCTGTTGAGCCTTTTCAGGTCCCTGCTTCTGATGCTGCTACCCCAACAGACGATGGCTGAAGAGATTACACTCTCAACAACAGACTTGTAGAAGATCTGCAGCATCTTTCTACAGACACTGAAGGACCTACGCGTCCTTGAAGGCTCGATGATGATCGACTTTGTTGTTGTTTCATCTGACCTGCGGCCGCATGTCTTGGACACTCGGGTGAAGAGAGGGGCGGAGCTGTCAACTGACCACTACCTGGTGGTGAGTTGGCTCAGATGGTGGGGGAGGATGCCGGTCAGACCAGGCAGGTCCAAACGTATCGCGAGGGTCTGCTGGGAACGTCTGGCAGAGTCTCCTGTCAGAAGGAGCTTCAATTCCCACCTCCGACAGAACTTCCAAAATGTTCCGGGGGAGGCGGGGACATTGAGTCTGAATGGACCCTGTTCCGTGCTCCATTGTTGAGGCGGCCGACTGGAGCTGTGGTCACAGGATCGTCGGTTCCTGTCGTGGTGGCAACCCCCGAACCTGCTGGTGGACACCGGCGGTTAGGGATGCTGTCAAGCTGAAGAAAGAGTCCTATCAGGTCTTTTTGGCCTGTGGGACTCCAGAGGCAGCTGACGGGTACCGGCAGTCCAAGCGGAACGTGGCTCGGGTGGTCGCCAAGGCAAAAACCCGGGCAAGGGATGAGTTCGGTGAGACCATGGAGCAAGACTTCCGTACGGCTTCGAGGAGATTCTGGTCCACCATCCGGCACCTCAGGGGGGAAAGCAGTGCGCTACCAACACTATCTATAGTGGGGATGGTGTGCTGCTGACCTCTACTCAGGACCTTATGGATCGGTGGGCAGAATACTTCAAAGACCTCCTCAATCCCACCGACACATCTTCCAGTGAGGAAGCAGAGTCTGGGGACTTTGGGTTGAACTCTCAAATCTCTGGTGCTGAGGTCAGTGAGGTGGTTAAAAGCTCCTCTGTGGCAAGGCTCCAGGGGTGGATGAGATCCACCCGGAGTTCCTTAAGGCTCTGGACGTTGTGGGGCTGTGTTGACTGACGCGGCTCTGCAATATCGTGTGGACATCGGGGGCAGTCCCACTGGACTGGCAGACCGGGGTGGTGGTTCCCTTATTTAAAAAGGGGGACAGCAGGGTGTGTTCCAACTACAGGGGATCACACTCCTGAGCCTTCCTGGTAAGGTCTATTCAGGGTTCTGGAGAGGAGGGTCCGTCGGATTGTTGAACCTCAGATTCAGGAGGAGCAATGTGGTTTTCGTCCTGGCCGTGGAACACTGGACCAGCTCTATACCCCTAGGGGGATCCTGGAGGGTGCGTGGGAATTTGCCCAACCAGTCTACATGTGTTTTGTGGATTTGGAGAAGGCGTTTGACCGCGTCCCTCGGGGGGCCCTGTGGGGGGTACTCCGGGAGTGTGGGGTACCAGGCCCTCTGATACGGGCTGTTAGGTCCCTGTATGACCGGTGTCAGAGCTTGGTTCTCATTGCCGTCAGTAAGTCGGGCTCGTTCCTAATGAGAGTTGGACTCTGCCAAGGCTGCCCTTTGTCACCGATTCTGTTCATGACCTTTATGGACAGGATTTCTAGGTGCAGCCAAGGTGTGGAGGGCATCCATCTTGGTGGCCTGAGGATCAGGTCACTGCTTTTTGCAGATGATGTGGTCCTGTTGGCTTCATCAGAACGTGATCTTCAGCTTCTGCTGGAGCGGTTCACAGCCGAGTGTGAAGCAGCTGGGATGAGAATCAGCTCCTCTAAATCTGAGACCATGGTCTTGATTCGGAAAAGGGTAGAATGCCTTCTCCGGGTCAGGGATGAGGTCCTGTCCCAAGTGGAGGAGTTTAAGTATCTCGGGGTCTTGTTCACGAGTGAGGGAAAACTGGAGCATGAGATCGATAGGCAGATTGGTGCTGCATCTGCAGTGATGCGGGCGTTGTAGCGGTCTGTCGTGGTGAAGAGAGAGCTGAGTCAGAAGGCGAAGCTCTCGATTTACCGGTCGATCTACGTTCCTACCCTCACCTATGGTCATGAGCTTTAAGGTAGTGACCAAAAGAACCAGATCACGGATACAAGCCGCCAAGTGGCTCGGGCATCTGGTCAGGAGGCTTCCTGGATGCCTCCCTGGTGAGGTTTTCCGGGCACGTCCAACCGGGAGGAGACCTAAAGGTAGACCCAGGACACGGTGAAGGGACTATGTCTCTCACCTGGCCAGGGAACGTCTTGGGATTCCCCCGGAGGAGCTGGCCCAAGTGGCTGGGGAGAGGGAAGTCTGGGCCTCTCGCCTTAGGCTAGTGCCCCCACAACCCGACTCCAACCATCTAATTTCCCTCTGGGATTAATAAAGTATCTTCCAATCCAATCCAGTTTATTTATAAAGCACTTTACAAGACCCAGCACAGGAACAAAGTGCTGTACAGAAAGTACATTAAAACAATTGACTAGAAAGAAAACAGCAAAGATAAATAAAACACATGATACATAAAATTAAACTAGCCCTATATTAAAAATAAAAACTTGATAAAACTTGATAAAACCGCATTTGAATCACCTAAAACAGCTAAAATAAAATAAAAAATAGAAACCAACATCTCACAAGGTATTAAAAGCCAGGGTAAAGAGGTGTGTTTTCAGGAGTGCCTTAAAAGCAGATAAGGAACTGGCCTGTCTTATCTCTAAAGGAAGTTCGTTCCACAGTTTTGGGGCTGCAACAGCAAAAGCACGATCTCCTCTAAATTTACGCTCAGTCCTGGGTACAATCAGGAGCAGCTGATCAGCAGACCTGAGAGAGCGGGAGGGAGTGTAAGGCTGTATCAGATCAGAGAGATAAGAGGGGGCAAGGCCATGAAGACCTTTAAAAGCAAATAAAAGAATTTTAAAATGAATCCTAAAAGAAATGGGCAGCCAGTGAAGTGAAGCTAAAACAGGGGAAATGTGCTCAAACTTTCGAGTGCCAGTTAAAAGACGAGCTGCGGCATTTTGCACTCTCTGAATTGAATTGAATAAGCGGATGAAAATGGATGGATGGATTGATTTTATTTTGTTACCCTACCAATTAAAGTATTTTTGCACTTGCATCCCTTGTGCTGTTTGAAAAAGGAACTCTTTTAACCAAGTTACCAGGCTGAAGGTAAACACCGGCCCGCTTCTGATCGTCTTTTTCATCTGTGCTGCTGAGTCGTCATCAATGGTTGATGTCTGGGGTCATGGAAAGAAGAGTGTAATGATTTGGGGTTTATTTGTGGGTGCTAGGAAATGAAACTAAACAAAAAATTAGTGTTAAAGAAGAAAGCCGTACCTCACTGACAAACAAGATGGGGAATACGGTTTTCTGGATGTACCTCATGTTTCTGAAGGATGGAGAAGAGGAACAAGGAGACTAGGGAAAACATCAAGCTCAGCACAAGAGCACAAAGTGTCAAGAGTTTAGCAAACTTACCTGAAGCCTGAGAACCTCTTCAGAAGGACATTGAGCTGCGTTCTCTTACAGGAGCGAATGGGAACCCCTAAAGTCTGAGAGATTCAGAGGAGATCCTTCCTTTACTTTTGCAATTATATCTTGATTGTATTTTATATTTATCTGTTAAAGGGGCCAAAGTTTTACTGTTACCCTTAATCTTTTCTTACAAATGTTCAAATAGACTAAAAAAACATGACATTTAACTCAGTTCAGGCTCCATTAACTAAATAATTCACAATAAATTATAAAAAAGATAAATAAATAAGTAAACTTGTGCCTATTGGATCAGAACACGAGCTCAAAGATCAACTCAGTTCTACTGTGAGATGATGTTAGAAGTGTTTGTGGTACCGGCTGCAGGTCCAGGTACGTCTCATGGTACTCCTTCTGCGGTTTGAGCCCATCCACAGTGTCGATGTACGCTTTGTCCGCCTGATAAAAGCGGGGGAAAGACATAACGACAGGAAGTCCTGGATGCAAACAAGACAAACACATGATTGAGGCATGTTCACAGCTTAAAGACCAAGTTCACTCTTTTTTTTCAACACATTTACAGTGGTTTCTGGAACAAAGTACTGCATGAGTGTTGATCTCTGTGGGAAAAAAAGCTCTTGTGCTCCTGATTCAGGAGGTAGAAATGAGCCACAGCTAAGTTTATCTTCAGGCGATATTTCTGATCTTTGAATATCTCGCCTCAGCCGCGCGACTCCACCACGACTCCGCTCTGCACCGCTGATTTAAAAAAGAACAGTACTGGTTTCTCGGTGAACATGGCCTTTAAAGCCTGGGGCACACAGAAGACAGACGCCCTGTATCACATCACACCCGCCGTCTTTTTAAAAGAAGCCCTTATAGTTACTGAGAGTGGCTACACGGGAATCGCAACGCCACGTCCCAGAAACGCCGGTCCGCGCCACGGTGCTGAAGATAGGCACCTGCTCTATTTCAAGCGCCGTGGCGCGGCTGTTTACGACATTTTGGAGTACTTAACAAAAGACATTATGACATGGAACGGCTCTACGGCTCAAACCCCTCTGCTAAAACATGAACGAGGAGCTTACAAATGCTACTTGATTACAATATTAATAACTTTAAAGTACTATTGATCTCAAAATATTCTAATAAATAGCGTACTTACATATTTTTTATGAATTAGAGTCTCACAAAACATGACGGCAAGTCTGATCATAAACAAAAAAGTCACTTTCCGCTTCCTGTTCTCATGTCCCACATGATGTTGTGACTATGGCGGTTCAGCGAGTCCTGTGTGACCATTTGGCTTCCCAAAACCGCGGCGCTTCCGTGGCACAGCGCATCTGCCTTCTGTGGGCCCAGGCTTAAGACCATTTAAAATAAACAAGGGAAAGAAGAAACATATAAAAGAGGATATGCAAGATAACAGGATGCACCATCTAACTCATTAAGTAAACATACAGTTGTGTTTGTAAGTGATAGTGTGCAGATTGCATCGAGTCACTGGCTCTGCCGGTCCCATATTAAGCATGCATGTAGCGAAGGTGGAGAGGAAAACTCCCCTTTAACAGGAAGAAACCTCCAGCAGAACCTGGCTTAGTATGAACTGCCATCTGCCACAGCTGACTGGGGGTTTAAGAAGATGGAGCAGACGCAAAAAAATAAAACAAACAGATGAACTAAGAGTGCTTTCCAAGTTAAAGAGATCATAAAGTTAACAGAATATTTAAATGTTGGCTGTAGTTTGCCAGCTGATGCCCCCTCTAGGAAGGTATCACAGCCAAACAGGAAAGATTTTAAGATTTTCACTAAGATCTATAAAATAAAAAAAGTTTTATGCTTTAGTGAACGTAACTTTTCTAAATATCAGACATAATCTTGCACTGGAAAACACAAAAAGCTTTTGGATAAGATCATTACAATTATCCACAACAGAACAGTTTCCTATTTGTTAATAGGTAAAAATAATAATAATAATTCTGTTACTAACACTTAGTAGCTGCAATTAAGTAATTAACTTTAGTAAAGTTCAGTAAACAGGAAAGTAACCCTAACCCTGGGGTGTGAGAGAAGCTAGAGATGTGGGCGTAAAACAAAACAAAGGGAGGTTTATAAGATGAAAATACGCCCAGTGAGATTTAAAGCAACACCTTTTGCATGAACACAGTAGAAAGGAAAACATAACTGTCAAATAGAAAATAGAAAAATAAAAGTAACCATAACTAATTGTTCAGTGGATGGGGGTTGGAGAACTGTTCAAAGGCAGCTGGGGCGATGTATCTCCTTGTTTTAATAATATACTCAGTTAAACTTCTTAATATTGTTAACTGGTTGATGGAAGGAAAGTCATACCTTCTCGACAAACGCCAACTTTCAGCACCCCAATGCCAAGACACATCTCCAGCATGCAGGCGACAGCATTGTTGAGGCTCATGAGCACGTCGGCAGGGGGAGCAAAGCGGTAAGCCCGAACTCCCTTCACCTCCACCTCCTTCATGTATGTCAGGTGGATTGAACTCAGAAGGAAAAACAACAAGTACTCCTTTAAATGGCAGCAAAACGTCTCATTAGTGACTCAGTCTAGATTGATCACCCCTGCTGCGTTTCATTGGTTGCCAGCCTTGTCGTAAGCTGTAACAGCACACGTCTTTTTGAACTGGTGAGTAAATGTCACTGCTGGTATTTCCTACCATAACCCTCAAAGGTAGTCATCCTACTCCCAGAATGCTTTGACTGTAAACAAATGTGACAAAAAGCACGTGTGTACCGGCAGAGCTCAGCTGCAAAGATGTACAGCAGCTCGTTCTTGTTGATAAGGGGGTGGAAGACCGCGCCCTCCATTCCGCTGATCACGCTGCTCTGGCTGGAGGGCCACCACGACATTTTCCTGTTGATCAGGGAGACCCAGGAATGTTATTGCTGGTACACCTTTGTGCGTATTTGTATTTGAAATTAGAATATCACATTAAAATGAAAAGAAATTATGACTTTAAAGTTCATTATTGTCTGTAATGTACTGATAAACATTAGACTTTCATATATATTAGATTCATTACACACATCTAAAGTAGTCCAAGCCTTTTAATGTTTCTAATATTGATGATTGTGGCGTACAGCTCATGAAAACCCAAAATTCCTGTCTCAAAGAATTAGCATATTTCATCCGACCAATAAAAGAAAAGTGTTTTCAATACCAAAAAAAGTCAACCCTCAAATAATTATGTTCAGTTATGCACTCAATACTTGGTCGGGAATCCTTTTGCAGAAATGACTGCTTCAGTGCGGTGTGGCATGGAGGCGATCAGCCTGTGGCACTGCTGAGGTGTTATGGAGGCCCAGGATGCTTCGATAGCGGCCTTAAGCTCATCCAGAGTGTTGGGTCTTGTGTCTCTCCACAATATCCCACAGGTTCTCTACGGGGTTCAGGTCATACCATGGTCAGTAAAGCATTTACCAGTGGTGTTGGCACTGTGAGCAGGCGCCAGGTCGTGCTGAAAAATGAAATCTTCATCTCCATAAATCTTTTCAGCAGATGGAAGCATGAAGTGCTCCAGAATCTCCTGATAGCTAGCTGCATGGACCCTGCCCTTGATAAAACACAGTGGACCAACACCAGCAGCTGACATGGCGCCCCAGACCATCACTGACTGTGGGTACTTGACACTGGACTTCAGGCATGTTGGCATTTCCCTCTGCCCAGTCTTCCTCCAGACTCTGGCACCTTGATTTCTGAATGACGTGCAGAATTTGCTTTCATCCAAAAAAAGTACTTTGGACCACTGAGCAACAGTCCAGTGCTGCTTCTCTGTAGTCCAGGTCAGGCGCTTCTGCCGCTGTTTCTGGTTCAAAAGTGGCTTGACCTGGGGAATGCGGCACCTGTAGCCCATTTCCTGCACACACCTGTACACGGTGGCTCTGGATGTTTCTACTCCAGACTCAGTCCACTGCTTCCGCAGGTCCCCCAAGGTCTGGAATCGGTCCTTCTCCACAATCTTCCTCAGGGTCCGGTCACCTCTTCTGGTTGTGCAGCGCTTTCTGCCACACTTGTTCCTTCCCACACACTTCCCACTGAGGTGCCTTGATACAGCACTCTGGGAACAGCCTATTCATTCAGAAATGTCTTTCTGTGTCTTACCCTCTTGCTTGAGGGTGTCAATGATGGCCTTCTGGACAGCAGTCAGGTCAGCAGTCTTACCCATGATTGCGGTTTTGAGTAATGAACCAAAAGTCTCAGGAATCTTTTGCAGGTGTTTAGAGTTAATTAGTTGATGCAGATGATTAGGTTAATAGCTCGTTTAGAGAACCTTTTCATGATATGCTAATTTTTTGAGATAGGAATTTGG
This sequence comes from Nothobranchius furzeri, assembly GCF_043380555.1. Taxonomy (NCBI): domain Eukaryota; kingdom Metazoa; phylum Chordata; class Actinopteri; order Cyprinodontiformes; family Nothobranchiidae; genus Nothobranchius; species Nothobranchius furzeri. The sequence goes on from NC_091757.1 coordinate 57,706,318, forward strand.
GGTTTTCATGAGCTGTACGCCAACATCATCAATATTAGAAACAAAAAAAGGCTTGAACTACTTCAGTTGTGTGTAATGAATCTAATATATATGAAAGTCTAATGTTTATCAGTACATTACAGACAATAATGAACTTCATCACAATATGTTAATTTTTTTAAAGGACCTGTATAGTGAGGGACCACTGTACTTGAGATAGGAAAACTACTTTCAACCATCTAAAGTATACTTTAGCTCACTTAGGGTATCCAAATATTTATTTTGCAATGCTGCTCTGGTTAAAACCAGAGAGCAAAGGCTTACCTCTTGGACTTTTGGATGCAAGTTTTGCAACAAAAGTAAACGGGGTTATCATGTAAAGTGGGAAAAGGGAGCAACATGCTGACAAAAAAGTGTCCTCTGAGCTCAACAGTTGGTGTTGGCTGATGTGAAACTTTACCTCAGGCTATTCCATGTTTCAATCTTCTCATTACTCCCAAGTCCCTCTTTGTAAAGGCTGTTTTTCTGTGCAAAAACAGGTAAAGTAGCCTTGATGACAAGCAGTTCAGGAAACAGTGGAAACACAAAATGCTAGAAACTGTGTTGAAAATAAGATGTAAAACAGGATATGTTTCACTTTTTGTTAATCATCTAATATAAAGTTGCACTTTAGGATAATGAGGATGATTACTCTTACTTAATGACAAGCTGCTGATGTTGGTCTGGAAACGGATGCATGACTGCGTTCCATCAGCACTTCAATGACTTTACCACCAACTTCCCTTTTCGTTGTTGTTCTGGCAACCTCTCAAACATCAGCACAGAAACAACAACCTCACCTTCCACATCAGCCCAAAATATTCGTCCACTTCGGGTTGCAAAGAGTGGATCTTCGTTAGAAGAGGGTCTTTAAAGCCCCACAGGATCTCATGGACAGTGCGGGTCATGAACAGGCTGACATTCAGGCTGTCCACAAACATACAGACCACAGTTCGCAGAATAAAGGAAAAGGTTTCCATGTCATTCATCAAAGCCTTACGAAGACAAACCGAGAAGGAGAAAATTGGTCAAATGGATCAGACATAAGCCGGTCAAACCAAAGAGCAATGCAGTGCAGACACACTGTCTCACCACAAGTGGGATGTTGATGGTCCTGACGAGGTCAACTTCAGGGTTACCAGCAGACTTCTTCGGGTTTTGGGGTTCAGGGCATAAACTTTGGTTCCGTTTTCCAGGAAAGTTACATTTTCTTGTGCTCTGAAGAGGACCAAACGTCGCTCAGTTAGTTCAGACAAAAACAAAACTGAATCCTCCTAAAATGCTCAAATCTTTGCTTTTTCCGTAACTATTTGTCTCTTTTACACCACAAAGGTAAAAACTTACCTGTAAGTATAAGGCCCAATCTGTTGAACAGATGCCTTCCCTCCTGCCAACAACACTTCGGGATTGGTAACGTTGAAGAAGTAAAACTCCATGTAAACTGGTGGAGGGGGGTTCTTCCATGCTTGAAAGACTTGGCTCTTGTCCTGTCATCCAAAGAATAGTAAACAACCTTGTTCATTTAGAAAAACGTCAAATCAAATCTCCCAAATATGTTTTTTAACTCTGAAAAAGCAGTTTGTTTTCTCAGTTTCAGGCACTTCCAAAGCCTATCCTTTCTGAACAAGTTCTCCATCAGTGAACACACGTTGCTTGCTGCACTTTCAGGGTGAGCCGGCTGGCCAAGCCCCCAAAAACCCAAAGAGAAGCAGAGGGAAAATGTCCTTCAGAGGAGGAACGTCAGGACAGGCAGCATGTCTAAGCAAAAAGGAGTCTGACTTGAGGAAGCTTGAACAAGAATCCTGGGGAAAAAAAAAAACATTTTCTTTTGGCACAGGAGGACATTCATATATGTGTGTAATGATGGGAGAATATTGCAGTCATGGAAAGGCAAAATTGGACTGCCTGAAACCCCTTGAGTAGAGAGGTGCACTTGAAAGGATCCATGCATTGTTTTCTGTGGGCCTTTAAGCACTAATATAGGATAGGGTGTGCGTGAAGCTTCCTGCTTTGGTCACCATTTCCAACATTCAGCGTTTTACCTAATAGAGTTTTGTTGTTCTCCAAGTTCAGCTTCAGCATCTTCTCTTGCACAAAGATGTTGGATTGATATTTAAAAAGAAGAAAAATAGACTAAATCTGGGGGGTTAGTTAGTTTGTTTCCCAAAAACACAAATAATGTAAAAAGGAACTAGAGGTGTCTGAAGGAGTACAAGTCTCCAGGGCTTTGTAGGAATCTGCTACTTAATTAAGAAAGAAGTGAAACCAGAACATGCACAAAGAAGGTATGACCATCATTTCAACTGGAACAAATGAACAAAGCAGTTTGTTTTTTGGTAACTAATTACAATCTGTCACTCTGAAACAACAACAGCTTTTTAGAGACCAAACGTTTGACTGCAGCATGCGTGAACTCCTGTTTTTGCCAGTCGTGAGCAAAGGTCTTCTGAAAAGTCCTGAAGCCAAGTTAAATAACATTTGTCCCAGAAAATGACTTAAAAACAGTGTTGAAAGTGCTAAATCAGCCTTAGACAAACAACAGTTTAATGTTTGGTATTAAAAATACAAGAAAATAATTAATTTTCTAAAAGTATACAATAATAAAATAACATGCCAATGTTTGTTGTAAAAAAGAAAAAACACATTTATTTTACCTATACCTAAAAAGTATAGTTTTCAATTGAAGCAGATTAATCCAAAGGATTTAGACCAGAGGGGTTTAAATGAGTGAGTGTTTTGTTTCTTTCTTTTTCTTTTCTGCCACTTGATCTGAAGGCTTGGGCTTGGCCCAAGCAGGAAGAACAAGGAATTAGGCGACTGCAGTCTGGCACAAAGGATGCCCTTAAGGCCAAGAAATCAGTCCTCACATGACTTCGTGCTACTTCCCTTCAAACTCGACTCACGACACAACGTTGGTGTCTTGGAGGTAGCTTCACCCAAGTCCACATTGATGCGGACTTGGGTGAAGTGCGGATCAAGGGTGCAAAAGGGGCGTGATCAACTTGCACACTTGAGAATCGGGACACCATACGCACTTGCACCCTTGGTCGGGATCGCGCAATTGAAGGGCGCAAGGATGGAAGTGCGATTATTGGGATTGGGCCTGGGTTTCCTGCACAGAAAGGGGTAGATTACTTACGTTTTTAAAAAATGGGAATCACGTGAAATGTTGTCATGAGCCGCAGCTCTCAGACTCCCCTGAGAGCAAAGAAGTCCTCATTCTCCTCAGTGTGGGAGTTTCAGGGATTTTAACCAGCAATGATGCGTTCCTGTGTGTTATTACAGCAAACAACATCCAATGTGCGCAA